>NW_009229550.1:0-60874 GCF_000690835.1 Fulmarus glacialis
GGCCGCGGGGCTGCAGGGGGCGAGAGGCTGAAGGGCGGCAGTGCGCGGGGCCTGCCCGGGGCCGGCTGGGTTTGGCTGTGGAGAAGGCGAGCGTGTGATGCCCAGGGCTGCTCTGGACCGGCTACCTCCTGAAGTCCCGTATCGCTACAAATAGCGTCCGTCTAACTGGTGTCAGAAGTGCTTGCAGCATAGTTCGTTCCCGTGTTTGATCTTTCTCCTGTCTATTCTTTACACTCTTCACCAGGATGCGTGGCATGTCCCCTTCGACGTGCAGATGGGAGACTTGTCTGAGGTGTTACAGAAGCTGTCTGTGCTGTTGGGGCTTACAGTGACTCTCGTTTGCCTCCATTCCTCTTGGGCTGCTGAAGCTTCACTGATAACCTCCAGCATCCCTGTGGCATTTGTGATCGTGCTCTCAGGCCATCTGGGATAACTTTTATAGACAACAAGCGTGGCTGGGGAAGCAATTTTTAGTGCCTTTTGTGCTAGTTCAGAGTGCCCGGGGGAGTCCCGGCATTGTTTCTGCCCCGCGAGGCCTCGCAGGGTCCGCTCAGCATGTGAGGCTGGCGGGGGTCGGTGTCATTCCTGGGACGGGAGGCATTTGGGGGAGAGGAGAACCCCCTGTCCTTGCTGAGGCTAAACGAGCCTGTTGGTCGTCTCCTGAATTTCTGTTGCTGCTTTATAGAACAAAAGTAACTTCCTGAAATGAGTGAACACATTTAGTAGTCACACTAGATAGGATTAAGCTCCCCTGTCTTTCTTACTTTGTACTGGGTGGAAAACGCTAAAATGCCTTTGAAAGGTGATCCTGATCCTGGAGTGTGCAAATACTGCCCTGTTTCTCCTGCACTGGGGACTGCAGATGAGCCGGGCAAGTGCCGGACCTGTGCAGCCCTCAGGAGCAGTTTGTTCCCTGCCTGAACAAGGAGTGAGGGCCCTTATATAGGAGCTCCCGGCAGAGGAGGGAGAAAGAGGCCTAGGAAGATGAGGGGCTGTGGATGAGCCAGCCCTCATCCGTGGCCTTTGAGGGGACAGTTATCTCTGCCTTTGTGTGCCGCTTGGGCATGGGTAGAGGCTCCCTGGTGGTGTGTGATTTCTGACAGACACGAGCGTTGCTGAGGATGGAGACATGCATTACATTGGTCACTGATTTAAACACAAGGATGCTGAGCGCTTTTGGCACAGCATTAGTGTGCTCTGCATGGAAGGGAGGAGTTGCAGGGCTCCTTGCAAGTGTCTCTGAGATGCTTGTAGTGAGACAGACCTGGGCTGATCAGCAGAGGTAGCTGAGCAAGCAGTACCTTCTCCTATGAGGAAAACCTTTCTGTGAACTGCAATGGCATAGTTTCTACAAGCTCTTGTGCCCAGACAAAGAAGGCTGAATGCAGTGCTTACTGCCTCCCTCCATCCCATGTGGGGCTAAGAAAGCTGACGGTCATCCGCCGCATCTTTTGCAGGGTCTGGCACCTGGCATGGTGCTCATCACCAGCTAAGTGACTCCAGCTGAGGATAATAGTTCACTTCTGAGTAGGTGCAGAAGCTGGGTGGGAGGGCTCGTTAACACACTAACTGCAAGAAATGTTGCCTTCAAAATTTCCGTGGTATATGGTGAGAGATTGAGAAATAAGATGTATTCAGAGTAAGAAACAAGCTATATCTGTCCTGAGCCTCTGAGAGGGGTTTCCAGTGGCCAGGGAAGCTGGGTGTGCGATCAGGGACTCCAGGAGCAGCCCTGGGGAATCTGTGTTGTGAGTGGATTTTTCTTATTTATAAGAATTTGCCTGTTGTGAGTGTCGCTACTTGCAGGTATATTCTGTAGCAACGTGTTGCAGCATGCCCTAAACCTCGGCGGATGCATCCTATGTAGGATCAGCAGTAAGCTTGTGCCTTTATGCCTAGAGAGTTTACGTACCAGCTGCTCTGTAGGTATTTGTTGTAGCAGCACAAAGGAAGCACTGCTGTGACTTGCACCCTGGAAGCAGCTGAAACGCAGAAAACTGGGGTGCTTTAAAAGAGAAAGTTGATTTCGGTAAGTTGTTGAGGTTTTGATAAATCCCGGTGGGCTTGATCCCGCAATTCTGGTTCAGATCACCCATGGAGGCGAATGCTGAGCTTTGGCTGAACAAGCGCATGAGGGGTTGGCAGGGATGACCGCAGGCTGATGGGTCAGAGACAAGGAGGGCGAGAACAGGCTGGGGAGAAGTCTGCTATTTAGTTCGACTTACCTGAGAGGGTCTTAAACAAGGTTAATAAAGGGAAGCAAGGAGAAATGCGTTGATTTGCATAGCAGCTTGCATATACTACAGCTGAAGTCTTTGCTTACGCATTCACTCCCTTAGTGCTGGTGTCTGGCACGCTCCGAAGGCAGTCGTGAGGTGTTCTGTGACGCCTGTGGAGAACAGAAGTGTTGAGCCAATAGTCTAACAAGGTAGAGGGAACAGAGGAGATGGTTTAGTGCTCCTTAAGTAGATGAACTCAGTTGTCTAGTGAGTAAATGCTTATATAAGGAGACTGATAAATTTACTGTGTTCTGTGCCTCCCCTCTAGGCCCCTGCCCCCCCACCCCCCAAAAAAAAAATATTGAGCAGTGTGTTATTTTGAAACTGAGGTCAAGTGAGTAACAAGTCCTGTTTGGAGGAGCAGCAACTCTACCCTGCCTCCATTCTGTTTGTGGGTCAGTTTGAGTGTTGCCCTAACCGCGCTTGTGCTGGCAGTCCCTGGCTGCTCTCCCACATCTCGCTGCTCCACTTCAGGAGGAACCTGTAGTCTGGGGCAGATACATACATGACGGAGGACATGTGCAGGGTCTGAACATTGGAGGGGCCCTGGGGGGGCCAAGCAGTGTGCAACCTGGCAGGTCTAGGGGACTGACAGCAGTCTCTGCCTGTTCTGGTGTGAACGGCTCTGAGCAGTGCTGTGGTAGGAGCTTGGCTTTACTGCCTCACCTTCTCCATCCTCCCCTTTCTTCTGGCAGGCTTCGGTGCATCTGTAGAGAGAAGGAAAATGCCCTTCCGCAGTTGGTTTAATCTGACTGAAGATGACAGTGCCGCAAAAGGAGCACTCTGCGTCTGCCCTACTCCCAGTTGCACAGCTGAGAGGTAGCACCCTGCCACTTCCAAGTGTTCCCACCAGCATGTTGCAGCCACATGTGCTCACTGATCTTGCAGAAAGTGAAGCCTGCAGAGAAGGAAGCGGAGAGGGAGGGTTGTTTTGTGCTGGATTGGTGAGCTGCTCTAATTCATCCCTGTCGATGAGGTGGCTGGAGCTGACCCAAGGGAGAGGGTGCAGACAGGGCTCCAGGAGGCCAAGACCGTTCCTTTGGCAGCAGCCTGCAGTTGGATTGGGTAAAGCTGTGAGACTTCATGCCCTTGTAGCTGCTTCCTATGCAACCCCTGTCCAAATGGCTTCATCCTCCACCCTCTGAGATCCCCCTGTCTGTCCCTTGTCAAGGTACTGACAGTTTAGTAAACGTGCTCGGTTTAGTGGCAGATGCCGAGAAGAGAGGTAATAAAAAAGTACTTTCACTCACTTTCATAACTGTTCCCAGCTGAACATTCGTATATGATGAGGTGAATTGTCAAAGTTGTGTTTCAGGGATGTTTTAAATTGAATGTGCATCCTGAGGTGTCAACAAGACATTTGTGGGCGTTGGACAGTCATCAACTCAGGCGCTGGCTTAAATTCTGTTTTCTTTGCAGAATTCTTCAGTGTGATGTCTAGGTGTTGAAAAAAGACAGTTTAAGGCAAAAATTGGATTTTGGCATGCTCATCCAAGTCAAAGCAGTCCTTGTGGGACTGATTGTAAACCTACGGCTTGTCATCTGCCGTGCAGGGAAGTGTCATCGTGTTGAGCAGTCATGTTGATTTGGCTGTTGTTTTTGAACAAGATCTCTCTGGTTGTCCTGTAGCTCGGCTAGTGTGTTGTCAGAAATGGAAGGAGGGGCGACGGAAGGGTGCAGGCAGCAATCTTGCGTTCCCGGCAGCCCCTGCTGTACTACAGCCATCGCCCAACAAGGGCTGTCTGCTCCTCTCGGTCAGGGTGGTGGGATCCAGTGCAAGAAGCGATTTAATTGTCTCACCGTCTTGAACTAAAGAGGAGATGGAAAAGGCACCATGAGACTAGAGAGGTGGGGGAAGCATGGATTTTTTCCTGCCTGTGCAAAGTCTAGAGAGAGACAAGCAAGTTTGCTGGTGTCCTTCGACACCCCTGTGCAGTGCCCTTTGTGAAGCTGCTTTTCCCCATCTCTGCATATCAAGTGTCTTTCCTGCCCCTTGCTGCCATGTCACCCCCGTATCTCTCACATCTGATATGGAGAATACAGCAAGTTCGTACCAAATGCGGTGGTACTCAGTCAGAAACAAGCAGTTCCGTCACAGAGAGCTGTCACCTTTCTTGTCTTCTGTAGGCACCTTTGTCTGACCCTTCTCCACCCTGAGGGAAGCAACCCCTGAGAAGTACCAAGCGAAGCAGGCGTCAGTTGATGTCTCAGAATGAGACACGAAGTCTGGATTCTGCTAGTCACTGTAGTCATCTGTCTAGCAAAAGCTCGTTCTTACCCTAGCAAGTGGGCTTGACTTTTGAGAGCTCCTGGATCTTTCTAGAAAGCCACCCAGTAGTACCAGCACATGTTTTTTGGAGCACCACCAAGAAACGTGGCTGATTACATTCTGTTGAAAAGCCTTTGGCCTGTTAGGTAGGTGAAGGGAAGAAATAGATCCGTAGACCCATCCGGGCCCTTTCTGCCCTGTATGAACATAGTCATCCATGCAAATCCGTTTCTTTGTATTGAGAAATCCTGCTGGCGTTGCAGGATTGGCATTTGGGCCCTACAGTGTGCTTGTGAGTTCAGAGTTGTACGTTCATGTTTCTTTTGTGTGTGCAGGTTGATGTGATGGAAGGGTATATATGCAAGTGAGATCAAAATTAAGACAGATAACAGCGGTAAGTCCCTAGAAGCTGCATTGCTTAAAGATGAAATTTGAAAATCTGAGTGAAATTTAGGTGAGCTTGCAGTTGGTGACCAGAACAGTTGAGATATTTGCTAAAGTGTTGTTTTCTGTCTTACAATTTCCTGAAGCTTTCTTTGTGAGATATGGGATCTTTCCTATTTCCACCAAAATAGAGGTAATGGTTGATACTGTATTTGGAAATAAGCAAAGATTTATTGTCTGGGAATTACTTTGTATTTCTCTTTATCTGGGCCTAGAAATCCATTCAGCTTTGATAAGCAGCTGAGATCCTTCAGCTTTTGCAGCTTTTTGCAGTTGAGGCTGTCCTGTGAAAAATTATTTCTTTTCCACCAAATTTGAGCCTGTAATAGGCAAACATCTAAATAGAAATAAACTTACATGGTGTGGTCTCCTGAAGTGTTCAAACAGGTCATTACTCCAGAGTTTGGTTTTGCTGATCTCCCAGTTACAGCTGGAAGATACATTGCTGCAACTGATTTGAGAGTGGTCAGGTTTTTTTAGCTGAAATGCAAGAAAGCCCTCAAAAATGGGGTCAGACAAGGGAGGTGTGTGTTCACCGGGGAAGGTGCAAGAAGAGCTACAGTGGGAGATGCTGGCGAACGTGTGAATTAGCAGCATCCTGGTGGCTCACAACTACCCGGAGCCTGTCCTCCTGTCACTGATCCTACACTGAGACAACAGGCAGCGCAGACTGCGTGTGCGTGGAGAGTGAATGGTGCTGCTGTGTGTGCCTGGGTGCATGAGAGTAGAGGAGAGGGGAAGAGAGTGAATGATGGGCTGAATGAGTCAAGAACATAATGGTAAATAGCGATAGGGAAAGCCTGGAGCTGGAGGGTCATCCAAAGGGAGGAAGGCGTAGGAAGGTGCAGGGAGGGAATGTAGAAAGAATTCAAGACAACGAAGAGGGATGCAAAAAATAAGCGTGATAACACAAGTCAACAGAGCTGGAAAAAAGTCTGGTTTTGTCTGTGGTATGAAATGTCCTATGAACACAGGGAGTGGTTCTAGATGGCTTCTTGCAGTCACTGCCAGCCATGCACATGCTTGTGAGTCTCCCTGAAGGTGGGAAGTGATAAACCATGTCATATGTAATAACAGGAGGGAAAGGATGTGGTATATGAGTGTGTTTATGTTTTATTAAGTACTACATGCATGTAACATGTACAATTAACATTAAATGGAAATTTTGGTGACTACACTTGCACGGAAGCATGTGTTACAAATGGGGACAACTGCTTTGTTTACCTTCAGTTGCAGGAAACTTGACTGTGAATGGGGTTATTATTTGATGGCAAATGTTTTTTGCTTGTTTTTGTTGGTGGTGCTTTTACTTTTGGGTTCTCTCTGCATTATAATAAAAGTACCTGCGTGCAGAGGGGGATGGTGACTTCCAGAGAACCACCACATGTTTTATTAGGGCTACCACAGGTGAGTTTTCCGATACAGAGGTTTGGATGTATAATACAAGAGTTAGCATAGGCATATGCACTGCTGTGGTATAGGAACTCCTGGTTTAATTGTTACCCTTCCCTGACGCCTTATGGTTTGGGAAATGTACCCGTGTGCATACCCCTGTGAATGTCGTACCTGGTTGCTTTTGAGGCACAGGGTGATGCAGCAATGTGCCAAGGGGGAGGGAAGGGACGAGCCGCCCAGTTCTACGGGTCTGAAGTAAAGGGGATCATTTATATGCAAAATGTGTGCAGAGAAGGAAGTTTCTTTTCTCCTGTTTCAAAGAGTCCGTATCCTTGTGGAAAGGGTAGTGGTTTGCAAGGTTTGAGTGGAGCCCGTGTTGCAGTTTGCTTTGGGTTGGAGCGTGCTGTGCCCTTGGTGACTGCAGAGCCATGGGGCTGCTGCGTGAAATGCTGAGCAATTAATTAGATCTGCTCGTTTTTTAGGACTCTGTCACAAGCTTCAAGCCAGGTCTGTGTTGCATTCCTCAAGTAAGAGGGGCTCAAATTCCCAGAAGTAACACCAGGCTTTTAAACACACCCTTCTCCCTGTGCCCACCCCCCAAAAAAAACCCCAATCAGGTATGCCCTCTTAGGGGGCTCAGGGAGACATCCTAAGCAAGATTCAAAGTAAAAAAATGTTCCTCTAGCAGAGTTTAACTTTTATTGGCAGCTGTTTACCTAGCCTCTGTGCCTGATCCTCCCCAAAGATTTATGTGTGCCAATGTCCCAGTTTGATGTTAAATCACACACTGGAAATTTGTACACAGTGGCGTGTGAATTGGGAGTAAATAATTTAATGGATTCTGTGGCCGCTGTATTTTGCAGAGTAGAAACGTGACCCTGTTGTGAAGGAACAGATAACTGTCAAAGTAGCTGTAGTTACGTGATTGAAGTTGATGCTTCTTAGTGGAAAATTTCCCTGAAGTTGTATCTTTTTTACATGTAAAACGTGTAAATGATACAACTTCGTGTGCTCCTGCTGATGGCTTGGTGGCAGCACCAAAGATACCAGTCTAGGCTGAAGTCCTTGATATCCATGGTTAATAAATTAGGATATAAATGTCTCTGTTACAGCCATGTGGATATTGGATCTTTAGAAAGCCTTCTCAAAGCAAGAGAATTTGCCAAATACTAAAATGATTATTTAAAAAAAAAAAAAAAATCTGGCAAAGTAATTTTCAGATGTTTAAAAGGGTTGTTTATCAATGGAAAGAAAATAAAACAGCAGCGATAAGCCAAACAGTTTTACTAAAACGAAAAAATTTTTGCAGAAATTTAGTAAGCTCTGGGTTTGGCCTCCTACCTACATCATCTGTCCCAAAAGCGATCACAGGACAGCACTTCACGGCACGTTGGCAGAGTCACAGTCTGGGGTTTTCCTCAGCAGAGCCTGGAGCCCCGCGGTGTTGGAGGGGCATCTCCTTTGTCCCGGACCCAGCTCGGGCACTGGCAAAGGATGTAATCCTGCAGTGCTGTCCGGCGATGGCTGCCAGCTGGCCGGGTGCTTGGGCAGCTGTCCTTGTTGGGGTGAAGGTGTCGGGATCCTGCGGGACCCTGCTTCCCAGGTCCCCGCCCCGCTGGTGGGAGAGGAGGTGCAGCCACTCCTGTGGTGTCTCAAAGTCCGTGCTTTGTCTTGCAGCCTGCCAAAGTGGAGTGGTTCTGCTCTTGGAATTGGTTGTGTCCAAAATAATTTCTTATTCTGTGGCTGGAGAATCTAGGTGTCTCTTAGAGTGGTGTTTGATTTTTATGCCCATCCTGGACGAAGTGCCTCCTCTGACAGGGCTGGGAATGTATGATACAAAGCAAAACTGAAGCAGCAAAAAGAAAGAAATGCAGGAATGTGCGTCTGTAAGCTTTATTACGAGCTTAAAAAGGCTCGTTTTGGAGGGCTGCGTTCAACTGCCTGAGAGGTTCAAGTCCTGACAGGATGGAGTACCTGGGGCAGTGATGTGGCATTGCTTGGAGATACTCCAGGGGCGTGACGGCTCCCGAGGCTGGCAGCAGGATTCCTGTTGGCTTGTTTGGGAGCAAGACCAGCCTTCAGCTCTGAACAAAATTAGCAGATGTGCTAATGATCAACCAATAAATGTCAGTGTTTGACTGGATTTTTGTGATTTTTTCACTGTGCCTGTGTGGATGCTGTCTCTGGAGGTGGATTTTGTCGCTTTTTTCTACATTAGAGCAGATATTTCTGTTCTGTGGTATGTGTTATCTCTTTCTATTAACCTCACTGTGTTGTTTTAACTCCCTATCAGCATAGCCTGTTTGTTACTGTGCCATGAGACAGAGGAGCACAAGAAAACGGCCAAGCAAGTCATATATCTCTTCCATCTGGAGTATTTCACATTGTCTGAAACATCATTCCTTGTTTTTTGGAGCAGTTTTACTAAATCTCTAATGTCACATTTATGCGTTCCAGCAAACTTTTAAAAAAAGGCCTATGACTCATTAAGGAAAAAACCCCAGCACCCCAGAGCACACACACTCATTTAATGCTCAGCTGAGAACTACTGTGCATATAAAACATGTGAGAGCTTACGCAGGGGTACTCAGCTGGGGGTAAGGATTTATTGCTAGTGACACCTATTTTCAAATTTGAAGTGCTGGAAAAGTTCCTTTTGCATGAAAACCTGTAGGTAGTTGGGTTTAACCTCCGTGTTCCCGCGTTGCTGGGGTTGTGGTGGTGCACGTGCGCTGACAAGTGCAGCTCAGCTGTCGTCTCACCCAGCGTGGCTGCGAGCCCTGACCTTCCCTGCTGCTGAGAGAAGGGGGCAACAGTGGCAGCTACTGTGTGACTTGGAAGAAGGGGTATATTGGGCTGATTTGGTTGGTGCTGCCCGTCAGGGCTGGGCTGGTGTGGGGTCTGCCGATTGGTTCCGCGTGCTGCCTGCGCACTGCACGCATGCTTAGAGTTTCCCCTGTGATGAGTTTTTGGGAGCTAAGGTACCTAACAGAGAACTGAGTTCCTCCCAGTGCCAGGGATGAGAAGTCAAATTACTTTGAAGAGGGATGTGATCGGGTTGGAATAACATCACAAACACTTAAGGCTAGATTTGGGGGAGATGTTTAATTCTGAAGTCTTGAATTGCAGGCAGCAGTACTGAAATGCATCTAGCTTGCTGTGAGGGTGAATGCGTGTATTTGTGAATATTGGGAGAAGGGCAGGGAAGGCAGTGTGCAAATGTAAAGAATAGTCATACCACATATTGTCATGAAATAGCAAGGGAGTGGATCAAATGGACAATGAAGAGGCATTTAATAGGTTACAAAAGGTCATGTCCGGCTATATACCATTGCTTTTTTAAGAATTTGGCTGAACAAGGCTCACTTATAGTTCAGAACATGTTTATAGTTTTTGTAAGAAGTAGATCGCTATTCTAGAAGATTTGCTGGGGATTCTCAGATGTTTTCCTGGCCATCCAAACATTTATTTAATTGGTGAACTGTTTCACTTGCGACACCGCAGAACTTCTGGAAAGTGGAAACAAGATGTTTTCTCCCTTTTAATGTGGCCACTTGAAAAAATGAGAAAATTTCAAAGTTAAAATAAAGAGAAACGAAAAGCCATTCCTAAATGCAGTTTGACAGTTGTGCATATTTAGATGCTCCAGCTCTCTTGCATCATATTTCCTGTGGTCTGTGGAGACCCTGTGGCCTCTCCCAGGCATGGGAAATACCCTTTTGTTCTGGTGGTCATTGCATAAACCTTTCTCCTGTGCCGCAAGCTCATCCCCAAGCGTATGCAGTGCAGGGAACTGGGATCCCATGAGTCAAGCTCCTGGGCTGGAAGTTGGGTGGTTCTGCTGTACTTCCTCTATCTCCTTCAATGTTACCTCTGTGCTGGCAGTCCCAGCCTGTGGGGTTTTGGGGAGCATCGCGTAAGGCCAGTCCTGAATGCAGGTCCCTGGTTGGGTCAGCGTGGTGTGGTGTTGAACTTGAGCCAGGCAAGTGTTTGTGGATGTCCCAGATTTAAGTGCGAGTGATTGGAGGTTCATTTTTGTGCATGGGTTTTGCATGTGCAAAACTGCAGCATGTGTGCAGAGACCAGTTGATTGGAAACCTTTGTTAGAAAGGGATTTCTAACAAGGTGGGGAGAAGTATGATTGTTTTTTACTATAATAAATCAAGTGCTGATCTGACTGAATTGAGATGGCTGAGGTCTCTGTTGCTATGGCTTGATTCTGTTTTCCTGGCCTTGCAGATATGACATTGCCTTCAGTAGCATTGGAGTAGGATCTTGGTTTTGTGTTCTTTGTTCCTGGTGTGAAATCCATTTGTTTGGGCCAGATGTTGAATGGTCGGAAAATAATCACTGGGGGAATGGTTCTGAGCAAGGGGACAGTGAATAGACTTTGCCACTTGTCCTTGGTTTCCTCTGCTCAAAAAAGCCTGCTAACCCGGCCATACACTACTGTCTGCTGCCCTGCCTGTTCTTGTGAAAGGCAGCAGGATTAGACCTGTGGTCTCTGTGGACTGTCTCACCTGTCACTCTTATTTCCACTTCTCCTAACTAAGTTAGTTCAAAGAGAATACTGATTTTTGGTTTTGTTTTTACAATAAAATTAAAAAGGTAGAAGAAGCAAAAGATATTGGAGCCCAACATCAGCTGAGACACAACTGTTTATACCAGACAGTGGAAAGAGCTGTAATTGGTCAAATCTTGGATCTCTCAATGTTTCTCTCTGTGTTGTGGCAGTTGCCATGTTGTTAACCTTGAGCATCCCAATTCTCAGGTGTAGATGGAGGAAACAGGTAAATTCCTCAAGGGACAAGGCAGAAGTTTTGATGAATGGCTAATAACTGTTGCAGCTCCTTTTTTTTGCCAAGCAGTTATGTGAAAATTCTCTGCAATTGGTGGGTTGCCCACTTTTAATCAAAGCCATGTTTCCCAGATCTAAACACTCGATAGAAAGCAGAGCTGCACAACAATCAAGTGTGTTAGAGTCCAGATTTTGAGCTGGTTTGAGAAATAAGCATGTAATTTTCTGAAGTGTAGGTCAATAGCTGGTTGTCTTAGAAAGCGTGTTGGCTTGTTGTACCTGTTCTGAGCCTCTGCGGTGCAGCCCTGTAAAGCAGCAGTGGTTCACAGCGAGCGATGCACTTGCTCTGGTGGAAAACCCCTGTGGCTCAGGTGCAGACCTTAGTGACTTAACTCAGAAAAAAAACCTCAAGACATCTCAAAATAAATCCATACAACGTATTAACTAATTAAATTTTTATTTAGAAAATGGAATACTTATCTGATAAATCCAGACCTCCCTCATTAATGACAGCCCTATTTAGGTCATGGGGGCATGTTTGACTTGTTTCTGGCAGCTTGGAGTCATCTCTAGTTGTTTTTATTACACCACAGAGATCAGGGAATAAGTAAATTCACATCTGTGTTTTACCCTTGCTGTGTTTCTCTGCCTGGCCTGCCCAGCCGCCTCTGTACCTCCCAGGACGTATCTATCGTGGAGCTGTTGGGTATATGGCTGCTTTGTGCTTTGACTGTAAAAGTGGTGTGCGGTTTGCCTGGGAACTTGGTATTTTGACAGATAGACACCAATTTCCTGCAAATTATGATGTAAATAACAAAGAGCAGGTGGACTTAATGGTGAAAGAGGGCTATAATGCTCTGTTAAGACCTGCTGACCTCTTTCAGCTTGTACAAAGCCAGCTATTGGTACTGAGTTCCCAAGTCACTCCGTGTGCTCACAGGAAGATATGGTGGGTTTATGGAAGATGCGTGTGAATCCTAGGAAAGCTCCTCATTGCAGAAGCTGGGATCCCACTGTCTTGGGGCACTGAAGCGTCAGTATGAAGAGACTAGATCCAGAGACTGAACTGGCTTTTCCATGCATGTGATTTTGGCAGGATGGGGTAGAGATTGTGTCCAGAAGTGGAGTTCTGCATCCTCTGCTTTTCCTCTCCTTGTCATCTTCTGCCCAGAACAGAAGTCGCTTAAAGGTATCAAGACCTAAACCTGGAGAGGATGTAGAGAGCAGGGGAACAGGTATGGACATGGGTGATGCATGTGACACCCGTTGTCTCTGATCTGCAGGTGGTTATAGAGAGCACCCTGACACTGTGTGTGCTGTGAATGAAGTGCTGGGGGCTCTGGATACTGTTGCCACTTTTTTCCTTTGGTTCCCCTTTTTTGCAGCAAAATAATAGGTCCTGCTTATTGATACTTACTGTTTTTTCCTGAAATTTTGGTGGCCATCAGGTGTTGTCTCAGATGCTGTTTTACAGACAGTTAGAAAAAAGCTTGTCATTTTGCTTGCCCTGGAAGGAGAATCTCCCAGTCTTATTTCTGTATGTTAGTTTTGAGGGAGACATTCCTGTGCAAGGTTGGTGAGAGCGGCTGTCTGCGGAGGTGTTGCCCGGTCTTGGAGAGTGGTGCAGGGCTTCCTGGCAGCTGCACAAGCAACTCCTGCAAAGCAGATCACTGCCCAATTCAGAGAGAGGAAAAAAATCAAATCCACGGCAGGTTTGGGCTTGGAGCTTTGAACGCAGCACAGGGCAGGTGCAAGGCAAGGTTTGCCCCTTGCTGTAGTTTCTGGCAGAGTGGAGGCGTGGCAATTTCACTCCCCAAATCCCACATTGCCCTAGAGCTTCAGAGAGCCCTTGTGCTGTGGGGTGGAAGGACTCAGGAGTGCCAGACCACGCTCTTTTAAAAAACAAACCCAAAAAGCCTTCCTGACCTGTTGGGAAAAGGGGAAAAGGGAAGGGGTAGCTTGGGTTAGGCTGAAACAGCCTTGCATGCTATGTAAGAGCAAACTGATGTTACTTTTTTGGGGAAAGGCTTTCTCAGCCCCTGTTTCACACCTGGGAGGAATTCAGGCCGGTGAAGAACCAGCCCAGAAAGAGGTGATCCCCAGAGGCTGATTTGCATTTATTCACAAAGAAAATACTTTGAAGATGCTCCAAGTGCAGACTTGCAAATCAGCTTCCTGGTGTGCCAAGTGTGTGAAGCTCTGCCTTTCCCTGCTGCTGTCTCTGCTCCCCACCTTGCAGAGGCTTCGCCTGGCTTCCCCATGGGGGTGCGGGAGTGATGATGGGCAGGAGCAGGGAGCAGCTTGGACCCATCTGGCCACAGCGGTGGCCTGGCTCTGGCTGGGCAACCCGTCTCACTTGTGTCCATCTAATTTATTTCTGTAGCTCATGAAGGGGGGGGGAGGGGGGAACAACTAGCAACCAAAACCCACAAAACAAAACACGCTAGCTCCTGAGCTAAAGGCCAAATCTTGGACTCTTTTGTGGGCAGAACTTCCTTTGAAATTACCGGGTGTTTTGCTTGGTTAAAGACTGGCAGATTGGGAAACCCAGTGTTAGATTATTGCAAGGTCAGAGAACGGGTGCATTGACGAAAGTACTTTCTTTTCGTTTTTCTGACGAAGTACCCCATGAAGAATCGAGTATTGGTTTAGAGTTTTTTCGTTTCCAAATAGATCAGTCCGCACAGCGTGCCAGCGTGGGGAATTTCTAACACTGCTCTGCAGGTGGGACGACAAGCGGAGGCGCTGCTGAAGGCCACTGCGCCTGGGTCGGAGTGGAGCGGGGGGACGCATGGATCTGGCTGCCCTGTCCGCCAGCAGTGCTGTATGTCATGCCTGGCGACTTTCAGCATGGAGCTGAATCCCACCCATGGGAACGGGAGGTCAGCGGCAGCAGTGCTAGTGGGTTGAAGCTGGTAGGCTCTGGGCTGCTGCTGAGAGCACATGACCATGCACAAACATTAGCTGGACCTGAAGCCACAGATGTCAGGGTAACAAGTGAAAGAAGAATTTTTCCCTTTTCCCCTTTTACATCCAAGTGTTTCTTCCTCCAACTCTTCCAACCCATATGGTTGGGTGAGGATGATGTGCACCAGCTGATCCCAATAGTCAGGGTTCCTCTGTTCTCTCTTCTGATCCTTCGGGTGGGGGCTGTCCCTGCCTCAACTCCTGTCCCCTCTCAACCTGCAAATACAAGGCCTGTGCGGGCTTGTACAAAGACCACGGCTTCTGCAAGGAGGTAGCTGCTCTGGTTGCTATGAATTTTGCTGTGATATTTAAAAGCAGAGACGAAGAGGCATGCAGTGGTGGGGTGGGGGCAAATGGCTTTTCAGAGGGTGAGTCACTCTGGGAGTGCCCAGTGCAGCTGGGCAGCTCACCAGCATGTGCATTTGGGGAACTTTAAAATTAATGTTCCTAACCAATGTATAAAACGCAAGAGAGAACTTTCATTCAGAAAAGGAGAGGGGGGTTGCTGAGAGCTCTGGCAAATATATGGCAATATTTGCTTAAATTTTTGAGAATATGTTATTTCACCTTTATTATGAAGCTTAGGCCTGTACATTTGCCCCCTCGCTGTTTTCTAGGCTTTTGCCATATCAAGGCATTGTTTGTTGCTCCAGAACGGCCAGCACCAGGGCTGAGCTGAAAGTGGCTGTAAAACCACTTTATTTTTATTTTGAGCTATTTTCATTTTGAGCACAGAACCAAATTATAAGGGCACTGTGGAGGAATGTTAGTTTTATTTTGCTTCTCTATGTTTTAAATTGGATTAGGACTGCAACCAAACTGCAGTGAGATCAATGGGAGTCTTCCCTTCTCAAAGGACAAGAACTACACACCCAGGTGGCAATCACTTGTAAAAACATCTCCCTAAACAGCAGGCATTCCTCTCTTGAAGAAGGAGCAGCAGCCGGGACCTGGGTACACTGCTGGTGCAGGCTCAGTTCTGCACACATCATTTCCTCCTGTAACACTACTGTTCTGAAAAAACGAGTTACCAGCCAGAAAAAGTATTCAATAAGCCTGCGAACAAATTGTTGTTTGAATTTTTTGGACTATGCAGCTTGCAGTTTCTCACCGAGCAGTTGACTTAAGAGAACAGAGTAAGCGTTGTCTTGGGGTCTAAATTAGAGTAAGACTGATTCCAAGGTCAAGTGTGACCATTTCATAACAAATAGTTGCGTGTTTGTTTTCATCCTGCAGCTCATGGCCAGGGCACTAACTTTTAAGCCTGGGGAGGGGGGAAAAGGTGAGATAGGGTGGTTCTGTTCTGTGCAGTTTGGAGTGTAGATTTGAACAGAGAACAGTCCACATGCTTGACCCTAAATAGGAATAAAATATTTCAAGTTTTCCACTCTCAAAGAGCTCCAGGATCAGGTCATTGAGAAATAGTAGCAAGTAGTGCACTGGGCAATATTATACAGGAAAAGAAGAGGTTGGAGGCTGGGGGACATCTGGTATTTTGGGTTTGAGCTGAAGGTCCTTCTGCTGTCAACAGATGCTTAGCTATTACCTACTTCAGCAGGTAAAGGACTGAGATGCCTGCCAGGATTTAACCCTGGTACTGTAGAGGAATACAGCTTTTTTCTAGGCAAGATGTAAGTTGCTCAGCTAACTTTTACGTGATATCACTCATCTTTACAGCATGTCTGTTGGTTCAAGGAAAGATAGGGAAGAGGATGCATGTTCATCCTGTGTTTTCCGTGCCAGAGACTGGCACGAGCCATTCCTGTCAGCCTGAGTCACCGACACCACTGCGAGATAAAAGCTGTGGTTCCCATCAGATGAAAACCGATGGGGAACAGCCATTTGTACTGATCACTTCGTTTTTCTTGCTTTGCTTGAAGGGACATCTCTCTCTTTCTGGCTATGGTGGAAGACAACCAGAGAAGACTTTTTGTGACTGGTACTAGGTTGGAATAGAATCTGTTTTAATTGAGAATAAACAATGATGCCTTCTCTAAAATGGACAAACAGCTCTTCTCCAGAAATGATAAAATCCTTCGTCTCTCAAAGGCACCACTGGGAGAAGCAGGGGATGTGTAGGCACCAGCTCAGTACCAACTCTGTACTTTGCTCTTAACCTTACAGAGACAGCACAGTAGAGAGATTCTTCATAGATTTAGTAAAAGCTACCCTTATTTCCATGGATATAATTACAGAAGAGGCTAGATTCATCTGGAAACAAAGGCTCTAGTAATTTAAAAAAAAAAAAAAAAAAAAAAAAAAAAAAAAAAAAAACCCCCCCCCCCCCCCCCCCCAAAAAAAAAAACACAACAACAAATCTCTAATTCTTTTAGCTAGTTTTCAAAAGAGAAGTTTTGAGTTGTGGGTTTGGTTCATTTTGTTTTGTTTTTTAAAGGGGACATTTACAAACATATTTCTTAGTGAATACAGTGAAAGGAGAGATTCCAAAAGGGCTTTGCTGCAATTAGGGGAATGGTTGCATTAGGTTGTGCTGCAGTGATTTAGCGCCTGAGAAGGAAAATCCCAACTGAGGGATTTACACACTGATCCTGAATGTTTTGATTAAAGGTCAGACTCAGAAATGCATTTATGCTTATTTGGAGGTCTAAAGAGAATCCACTGGGGAGTTAAATCTCCAAGTAGGAGTTGAGTGTGTCCACAGGTAGCTCTTTACTTACCCATGTCATTTTGTTGTGAATTTACTTAGGGAAAGCTTTACTTGAAAACTGAAGTCCAGTCTACCTACAGTAGGGGAGAGCATTCCTGTAGACTGTCTTGACTTAGGATATTGCATCTATAAATTCTGTACCTTACTGACTTAAAGGAATTACAAAGTAGCTAGGAAGAAGAGAAAAGGGGTCCAGGAAAGCTGGTTGATTTGTCAAGGATTGCTGTCCTCCAAGCTCGGGAATGGTCTATCCTGACATGCAGTAATTCAAGCAAGAGTGGCAGGAGGCCTGCATGGATGAGCAAGGAGCTCCTAAGAAAGAAATGAAATGTATAATGTGTAAGAGGTGGAAGCAGAGAAAGGGTGACCTAGGAGGAATATGAAAACACTATCTGAGCACACATGGTTGGGGTCAGGAGAGCCAAGGCTCGCTTGGAGCTGAATCTGGTGAAAGATGTGAAGGTCAAGAAGTGCTTCTGCATATGTATGAGCAAAAGGAAGACTAGGGAAAATGTGGAGCGGGGGAGGGGTACTGGCTTTCTATGATGAAAAGCTTGGTGAATAAGGTGAGAGTGGTGGATGTTGTTGATCTCAGCTTTAGCAAAGCTGTTGATACTGTCACCCATAACGTCCTTCTAGACAAACTGATGAAGTGCAGACTACATAAATGGACTGAGAGATGGACTGAAAACTGGTTGAGCTGCTGGACTCAGAGTTGTGACCAGCAGGACGAGGTTGAGTTGGAGGCCAGTGGTGCACCTCAGAAGTCGATACTGGGGTCAGTACTATTTAACATCTTCATTAATGACCTGGATGATGGGACAGAGTACACCTGTAGCAAGTTTGCAGATTGTACTACACTGGGAGGAGTTGTTAATAGACTAGGTGGATATGTTGTCATTTAGCAGGACTTTGACAGGCTGGAGAAATAGGCTGTTTCATGAAGTTCAACAAAGGGAAGTGCTGCACCTGAGGAGCAACAGCCTCGTACAATGGTATGGGCTGGGGGCCCACTGGCTGGAAAGCAGCTCTGCAGAAAGGCCCTCTGGGTTCCTACTGGACGTGAGCCAGCAGTGTGCCCTTGTGGCAAAGAAAGCCAACAGCATCTTGAGCTGGTGTTCAGACGCAACCGTCTTGAGTCATGGAATACTGAAGCTGAATGCATGCCCTGGACGACCACCTGGGAGCGGGTGCCCACGTGCTCTGTCCATGCACTGCGTATCCCCAGTGTCTGGTCAGTTTGCCCACGAGAGCTGTGTCTGAACAGGGGACTGCAGGGCCTGGAAGATTGGGAGTGGGTTGTGTCAGCGTTGGGTGTGGGTAGGTCTTGGGTGGGAGAGGCACCAGCTCCAATTCAGTGCCCAGACAGAAGGTCCCACTGCTGTGATGTGAGCCCACAGGGCAGCTCAGGTCTCATCCTTTCTTCCCAATAGCAGCCCCTCTGGTGCCCACTTCTCAGGTGGACCTTCTGAAACTTAAAAGGCCACAAAACACCTACCACATAGATCATAATCAGATATGATTTATCTTTTATTGCTTTTGTCATGATCCTAATCTGAACCACTGCTTTAATAGTAGGGAAAATATTTACCACTGATGTTGCACGTAGGGTTTCCACCGGGCTCTGTAATGGTCAACAGACAGCGCAACTGAGGTGGAAAGGGTTACCTCTCTTTATTGCTCCTCTGTGTTTTGCTGAGTATTTTAATTAAAACCAGATAGAGGAAAATTTTTCACGCTGTTTCCAGTTTTTAGTGATTTCACCTGCTGTTGAAAATTGCATCAAGACTAACACTGAAGGGATGATGTAAAGAGGAATGAATGCTCCTTTTAGCTGCTATGAATAGAGGCTTCTCATATCAGTTAAGTGTTGACTTTATAATTATGAGAAGATTACATGTTTCTGTAATTTTTTAGCTGGTCCTCTAAGACGTAAATTAACTAACATTTCACCGCTTCGTGTAACCTTTCAAAATGGAGAAGAGAGTTTTGACTGATAAATTGCATAAGATCACATTTATTTGGAGATGTTTACTGTAACTAACAAAGTGGAAAATTACCTTCCTAATCCTTCGGTCTTTTCTGTCTGCTCGCTACAGTTCTTGAGGGTTTTTTTTGCTGTCTCTAGAAAGATTTTTAATGAATAATTGTCCCGGAGGTGTTTGCTCCACAACTGTGCTTTCGTTGTATTTTTGTAAGTGTTGCTAAAAATTTAGCCACAACTCCTTTGCTGTCTGATGACTGTGGGTGGTAGAGCTGATGGGTTACTCACTGAGTGATGTCTGGGTGGTGGGATGCTCGAGGGTGTGTCAGGACTGGGAGAGAAGAGTATCTCACCTCTTGTTCACCACTTTGACTTGAGTCTGGCATCCAGCTCCACAAGAAACGGAGTCCATCTTCCAAAATTCAGCTTAAAAGGAGGATGCCTTGCCATCTTGTCATGGAGACGGTGAGCAGGGTGGGTGTGGAGAAGGCACCCAGTGCTAGTTCTGGGAACAGGCCTGCTGTGATGTGCAGTTGGGTCCTGCAGCGCTGAGGGCTGGTAGGTTGGCAGCTGCTGGCACCTGTTTTGTGAAGACAAGACTTGTTAGGCACCAGGGCGCCAGTGCCAGCACTATTCACAGTGATCGTTTCGAAAGATAAATCCTTTCTCCCTTCAAGCAAATAGCCTTTGACATAGCCATTGAGGCCAAAGTATGTTTCACTGTTTGCATCTCGGTGCCAAGTGCTATCACAGGACATGTGTTCTTTAACAGGAGCAGCTTAGCACTTGGGCTAAGTGGTTGCAGGTTTCTCTGTGGAGGTTATGGGTGAAAGGTTTGGCTGCAGGTGCAGCGCGCAGGTTGCGAAAAGAGCAGATGATGCCAAAACCCCATTATAGTTGGGGTTTGCCTTTTTTGCCAGGTCCTTTCTGAGATAACTCACTGATCAGCATCTTGTATGTTTTTTCCTCTGTGCCCAGCTTTTGCAGAGGAGCCAGGCACTTCTGCCGTGGTTCTGTCCATGAGAATGTGAAAGGTGGGTGGCCAAAAACCAAGTGTGTTTCTAGACATGCAGACTGCTAACTCTGGATGATGGCTTATCGCTAGCTGGGAAACAGTGCATAACTGAGTGCATAAGCGGAGTTTACTACGCGTACTTCTTAGCTGATTGCTATAACCATGCCCGTTTCCCACTGTTTTCATCTGAGAAAACTAGCCCTACTCTTTTTCTCTAATTTTCTGGCCTTTTATACCCATTTTGTGTCAAGATGAGTGAGACAGGGATAAAGCAGGGGGGAGAGAGATGGTTCTGAGTGTGATATTTGTGCATTTCTGGATCATTCATCAATACTGATTGGATGTGGATCAAGTGCGTGTTCACATCTGTCGAATTAGCCAGGCAGACCACATACCCCGGAGTTCACACCAGCTGCTGGAGAGCAGACTGTTACCTGATCCAGAACCACAATACCTGATCTGGCAGAAAGTCAAAGCAGTCTAGACAGACGATACCTGGCCTAGCAGAAATCCTGCCAATATGAAGTTAACCATCAGTACTTTACACTGTGTGGCATCTTTTTATACCGTACCAAGAGTTGTAAAGCTGGTTTTATTCAGTCATGGGAGCTAGCCCTGATCTACTGCAGTGCTGCTGCCTGTGTCGGTGGAAGGGTCGCTATTGAGCGAAGTCAGATCTGCCCATTCCTACGGGTCTGGGTGGTGCTGGCTGGCCGCAGCTGCCTTGGAGAGCAAGTCACTGAAGGTGAAAATGGAGCTCAAGTCCTTTCATGGTTATGCGAAGCTCAGAGTTATCCTCTTGTAAGAATCATTGCAGACAGGAATCTGACTAAAGCCTGGAACAACCACCACTTGTCTGCTTTAGGTCTGCAGTGGAGAGCAGCTGAATGCATGGGATTGCCCAGGTCTGTAGAAGCCTCATTGTGCTGTGGAAGTTGGCAGTGTGTTGATTTTCTGATTTTTACCCCCCCCCCCCGCCCCAGTTGGATCCATAGGAAGGAAATGAGCCTACATGTATAGCAGTTAGTGTTACTGTTTCCCGGAGGTGGAGGAAGCAAAATTAGAATATCCTGTTTACATGTCACTAGTGCTGTATTTGACCAGCTGTCCCAAGGGTTTTCAGCTTGCTGGATCAGGACAGGCTTTTCTTATGATCCGAGAGTCTTCCTGTCCTGCTGGAGTAGAGGAGTCTGGCTGCTTGCGCTAGCACTGAGCACCTCCCTGGACTGGGCCTTACCGCTGCAGAGGAGACTGGGCTTTTCACTGTAGTCAAGGCAGGGAAAGTGAGGCTGGCCAGGATATGTACTTGAGAACCAAAATCTTTCATGAGCTGAAGGTGGGAGAAACCTATGGCAAATGACTTTCTGAAATTGTTGTCCCTGCAGGATGTCCTTACAGGAAGGTATATCCCTCCTCCCCACGTTCTCAAAGCATCCGTGAGTCACTTGACTTGCAGTGACTGAAAAAAAACTGGTTCAGAGGGTTGAGATGACAGAGGTTTTTAAGTCATTTCCAGCTTTACTTAAGCGAATAGTTCAGTCTTTCTAAATAGCTTGGTATAATACCTGCTTATATGCATGCTTTTGTTTAAGCAAACCTATTTATACTTCTGGAAATGATAAAGAACCTCTGTGCCGCAGGTGAGAACTAGCGAGCCAGTGTCGGTGGCACCTTTCCGGTGTGGGTGGTGGAAATGCAGGGCGGCTGTGGACGTGTAGGGGTTGGGTACTGCTTGTGGAAGGAGCTGCTGAATTTATAACCAAAGGTGGTTACGTAATGCCGTGCCTTTTCCAGACTGTCATGCTCGTTCTGGAAATAGACCGTTATCGAAGAAAATAGAAAAGTGCACCTGGAAACTTTTAGACTAGTCTCCTTGTTTAATCGTGAACCCATTTTAAATATGTCAAGGAAGGCAGCTGTAATATATGACCTTTTTCTGCCATATATTAGAGTGATGACTCATATGTGCAATGTCAGGAGAATGTAATGAAAAGTCTCTCCAACTTGACGTCTGTGCAGCTGATGTTTTCAGGTCTGACGTGCTGTGGAGTTCGGGGTATTTGGGTTGCTTTCAGTATCACTGTTGTTACCTGGTTGCACAGATTTTTCTAAGCTGAAGCATTTAAATGGATTCTGTCTTTTCCATGTCATCTCAGAAGGTTTAACTGTCTTGTCTCTGAAGACCACACAGGTATCTGGCTCCTGTTTCATACAAAAAAGAGCCAAGACAGAGCAACTAAATGGTTTGCTAAAGACATCTAAGAATGTCAAAACTGGAAGAGGGGGCTGGTACAGTGGAGTTGCTGGCTGGTTCTGTACTGTGATCACTGTCATTTATATAGGAAAATCTGCAATGTGTAGATAGATATACAGTGTGGTATCAGTAAGCACAAAGGAAAGGTGATGAAAATACAAGCTTTAAATATTTTGTTTACTGTTTATTTACTGTAATAAAACTGTCTTGATGTCTGTAAACCTGCCACTGGAAACAGCTTAAATAAAACTTAGCAGGTCTGCATTCTGACCTGCATTATGCCAGAATAAATCTAAAGTAATGACAAGCATCTCATCCCAGACCTCAGATGATCTCCAGTTGGTGCAGTCAGCTAAATGAACTTGTAGAAATTAAAGCACTGGTAGAAATTGCAGCATCCGTGTTAATTAAAAACCAAATGTTTATGTGTGAGTGCATGTGCAACCTGAACTTTTTTTTTTTAAGAAATCTCCTCTATCACCATCTGTGAACTGCCACTTCTTCTCTTGCCCATTATATTGGGGTATGCAGTGTGAAGGTCTGCCCTTTTCCTAAATCAGTGGGAATATACAGCTGGGCTGAATGCCAGCTTCCCAGCAACAAATTTGCCCAGGAGCACTAGGGAGCTTTGGATGTTGGTATTAGATCTTTCTGGACTGAAACTGGGACCTGCAGGAGCATCACTCACTTTTGCTTGTCTGTGACACCTATGCGTGTGTCTGTTGGGCTTGCCTGGCGACTCTGGATGTGGTGGTATGTCCTCCTCTGCCAGCAGTTGTACAAGCTCAAGTTTTTGCTGGCTCTGGCCTGTCTTCACGTGATTGCTACTACCAGTGTGCTAGAAATTTTGCACTCTTCAAATAGATTGAATTATATGTGTGATCGCACTCATTATGTTCCAGACAAAATAAGCATGGTTTGAGCTGAAAGGCCTTGTTGACCTGGTCCCTTTGGGCTGTAGGAGGATGCGTGTACACAGCAAGACATTCAGATGTTTGGCAGTGGAGGAGCAGTAGGGCAGGGAAGGGACTTTACGAACACGCTTTTCCCTCCAAGTCATTCGTTCCCAGTGGTGCTCTCCTTCATCCCTCCAGCTGTGTCTCCTTGCTCTGCTAATCCCAGTAATCACAAGGTACTTTTAAAAGCAGGATTTTCTTCTCTGTCTTTTTTTTTGGTCAATAATTCAGTTGCTAAAGTTATTTGCAAGTCCCCTTGTGCTGTGGTTGTCAACTTGAGCATGAAGCTTGAGCAGTCAGCTGAGCTCTGAATCACGGACAAAGCAACCCAAAGCGGCACAGACGATAGAGCAGCCACGAGAAATACTCGGTCTTCCAGTTCGTTGCCTCAGTAGCAAAAGATCTTTTTGTAAATGCCAAGTGAGAAGTATAAATCATTCTGGAACTGCCATGCACTAAATCAAGAAGCAGAGAAATGAATGAATATTTGTAAACCAAGTGTCAGTGTAACTAAAACACTGCGCAGAACAATAGGCCTGTGATATGCCTTGTGCCATCGGGAGGCTCCGCGGCAGAGTCGGAGATCCACACAAAGGGAAGTTATGCAGAGGCACGCCGGCTGCGGCTGAGACAGGATGAACTCTGTGCAGATAGTGTCAGTAATTTCATGGTTCAGAGCAGTAATTTGACATACTGTATGAAGCAATAAGCATTTGCTGCGCTAGCTTCAGGCTTTCACTGTGCGACTGGGTGGATCTACTTTAACAGTAACAAAAGCCTTCCAGTTTCCAGCAGCTGCTAATCAGAGCTGATACCAGCTCCCATGACATCTCCACTCCGCAGTGCTGACCTGGAGCTGCTGTGGTTTTATTCACCAGCGCAGACATGCCCTGGGCTCATATCTGCTAAAATATGAAGTTGGGGAGGGTGGTGTCTCAGACTTGTTTCTACAGCCTTCTATGTTCCCAAACCCTGGCCCATCACCTCACCCTACATTTGAAACTCTGGAAAGTTTCTGACAAAGCAGAACAGCCCATGTATTTACCAAAGCAAGTAAGAGTAGGCTGAGGCCGAGCCCTGCTGGCAGCGCCAATCCCTCAGGCAGGTAAAGCTCAGCTCCTGTGTCCTGATAAGCACTGTTGTTCCTGGAACTGGTCCCAGCGCCTCCCTTTGTGGCTGTGACCTCTCTCAGTAGCTTTGTCCTACGTGAGCCACAGCCTCGTTAAGCAATAGGCAGAGGGGAGGTAATGAAAGTTATTCCAGGAGCTGGAGTTAGAACCTAGAGCTTGCTTCTACAAAACTTCCAGTGAATATGAACTTCACTGCATTTGTAATCAAACATAAATTAATCTCAAACTTTGATTTTTCTGAGTAAGTTCTACACATGCATCCCTCCTGCTCCAAGCCTGTATATTAATTGAGTAAAGCCTCCTGTAGGAGGCAGGTGCTGAAGTGATGGAGATCTTTTTAAGTCAGCAGATACATATCTCAAGGACCTACGTAGTTTATTGGTGGGGTTTTAAACTTCTTTCCTTGAGGAGGAAAGCAAGGTTGGGGGCAAGCTCAATAAGGTTTAACAATGACAGCAAAAAGCTTCCTGGTCCACAGCCTGCTTCTTGCCTTGCTTTGCTTAAGCTGTGATTAAGGTGTGTTAGGTGTTGTGGCCCATCTTCCTCCAGTTTAACCTACTCCATCCTCCAGCACGGTCGCTGCATGGCTACTTGCAAGCCAGAGTTGTGTTACTGGATGGGGTCAGGTCCCTCCTGGCCATGGAGTGTTGTGGTGCTGGGTGTGGATGGGCTGTGGCTTGGGAGGGGAGCTTAAAACGTTTACCTGAGCATTTCCCACTTTTCTTAGTCTGTCATTTTCAACCTTAATTCAAGTTGTGGTGTCTTCTGATCTTCCCCTGAGGGAGAGGGCAGTGGTGGTAGCTTACCCAGACAGTCCCTCCATCGTTCCTATCACAAGACAACTTAGGCCAGGTCTTCATGCAATTGTTACATTGCTGCTGAGCGTGTCTAGGATTTATTTATTTATTTATAACTTGTACATACCAGATTTTATTTTATGTTGGGTATTCAAGCCTTGGTACATTTGCCAGGTATCTGCCAGGTGGCAAATTAAAGCCCTCCAGCAAGAGCTACCTTTGGTTGCAAGGGCCAGGAGGGTTTTCCAGGCTTCCTCCCTCGGTCCTGCCCGGCTGCTGGGAACAGGCTCTGCCCCTGCGCCCTGTGTGGGTGCCTTGTTTCTTCTATCTGCCTCTGACTGGGAGATGACGTGTGTGTCGGCAGATCACTCCTCCTGTGGCTGTTGGAAGGAAGGGAGCATTTTTCTCGCCTGAAATCACCTCTCGGCATCTGAGCTGCCGCAGTCCAGGACGTCTGCACAGTAGCTGCCGTCAGCTCGGGCAGGTACTGCTGCAGCAGTGGCACGGCTGCCCTGGCTCGGGGCAGCTCTGATGCTTCACTATTTGCCCAGCTTCTTAGCAGAATATTTTTTAAAGGTAGTAGCAACACCCTGTGTAAAACCTGCCCGGGTATGAGATCACCGGCTGCAGGCACCGCAGCCCATGTGGGAACACCTCGCGTGGCCAGTGACACCTGCAGGCGTCTGGTGCAGCCCCTCCACAGTCCTCCCGCTCTCGCAGCTGACCCCTATTGCTGCAGTTCAATTTCTTGAGCTTCCTTCCTCCTTTGTTCTTCCTGCTTCATTGCTGTAGGTTTTCATTTTCCTGCCCCTGCACCTTGGCTAGGCCACAGGTGTGGAAAAGCTTGTTGGGGACTTACATGGAGATGGTCTCTTCCTGTCTGAGAGAAGAAAAGGAGATTTTGCAGTAGCCCAGCATGACGTTCACCCGCCCTTTTCCCAGCACTGCAGCATGAACAGAACTGCAGAGGCAGGGAGGGAGTCATCTGTGCCATGTGTTAGTTGTTAATTTTAGCTTTACCGTAACTCTTGACGACAGGGCTTGGTTGTTTCCTACTGTAGGCAGCATGTAGCAGTTATCCTGGAGATACGGTGTGGCTGTAAGACAGTAAAGCTGCAGCTCATCCCTGAGCTGTGGCACGCTGTCAAGGAGTGCGATAGCCAGATTCCCCCTCTGACTCACACAGCAGCTGCGTACTGAAGTTGAGAGGCCATATGGTACCATTTTTCTTGCATTTGTGCTAAACCCTTGACTTAGGTTAAGTGAGGGTGGCATTAGGCACAGGCTGAGTTCCACACGTGTCTGAGGACAAAGTCTGGCCAAAAGGTGGTTATATATCTGCCATTATACGTACTCCATTTAACCTTTGCCTGCTGCCTTTTTCCCAATTCTGGGTACCTGGTAAAGTTTGTATGAAGTACCAGCCTGTAGTGGCACAGTCAAAAGAGCATCCAAGGATTTGATCTACAGGTCCCAAACTGAACTTCTCCTAATGTGTAGGAGAACTCTTGCAAGTACGTTATAGCAGGCTGAACAAAAATCGTCTCTAGGTTGTTGCTGATAACCTTTGCTTGTTATAATGCATTGCTTTTGGTCTCTGGAGCAAAACAATTGACTACATCAGAAAATACCTGTCTTACTTTCTCCTGGTGCTGATACTAGTGTTTTGCTAATGCATGAGTTACTCAGAGAGCATCATGGGTAGCTGCAGCTGCGTTGCTGTACAGTGCTGGAGGCTTGCCTGGTTGCATCCAGAGATGTTGTTCTGACTGACACTGTCCAGCCCAGTGAAGTGGACTAGTTAAAGGTGTGGGAGCACTGGCAATGTGCTATAGCTAACTCCAGCAGGGAGCCTCTGAGAGCTTCTTGTCTTTCTAGTGTCATTTTTGTTGGTGGTCTTTTGCCATGGTCCACAGAGCGTGTTTGTTCAGTCTCTACTCTCATGTTTGGTTAAACACTATGTGAGGATGCAAACATCTTTCCACCGCAGCGAAGGAACGCTGTGATGCTGTGCTCCCGCTCAGCCAACCTTTATGCTACCTTTCGGTATATGCAATATCTTATAAGATCTTTTTCTAGCTAAAGAGAGACACCGGATCTGTAGGAGAGCTGATGACCTGGGTGGAAATGCAACAGTTGAGGTGTTAAAGATCTGGAGGCACAGTCGGCTGCTTAGAGTAGAGGTGTCGGGAGGGGCAAGGAATCGTATAAAGGCTGAAGCAGTTGATCTGAAGTCATGTCAAGTGAAGTGTCAGAAATGAGACATGCTTGCTCTGTAACAGAACATTCTTCACAGGCATTTTAACAAGCTTTAGAATTAAATTTGGGGGGGAAAAAAAGTGATGTAGCTGTTATGTGAAGGCTTTCACAAGCTTGCAGTGTGCAGTCTGGGCTGTGACTGGTGGAAAACCAGACCTGAACAGCCGTGTAATCAGTGCTTTTCCTAGGCAGTTACGAGCTCACGCTATATTCACACCACAGCTGCATATATATTTTCCAAAATACACTTCTGGAATTATACATGCGCTTTTTTAGTATGCTAATCATCGCTGTGGTCATTCATTCCTGGAGTTAATGACTAGTCTCTTAGAGAAAACGAGCTAACAAACTGACAGTCGCTCATAGCGAATCGGTTGCTGGAGAGGCCAATGTAAGTTTAACATCCACAATAAATCCTTCTTTTGCTTCTGATGGTTCAGTGGAGCAATGGTAAAGGAATGAGGCAATAACTTCATTTATCAAAGCAGTTCATGGCTGTAGTAGGTTTGTGCATGACAGCTCATAGACAGAAATGCCAGAGAATTACAGGCTGTGGATTTCTGCTCCTCTTTGACTAATATTAAGTGTAAATGGGAAGAGGTAGATCTCTTGGTGTAATCTCAGTCAGACAGACTATCGATAGCTGCCAGTCCCGGGTACATGGTTGGCATGAAAAGATGGGCAAGAAGGGTGCAGATAGCTGGGGGGCTGTGAAAGGGCTTTCTTCTGGCTCCACTGCCAAGAGTGAACCGAAACATCATACCAAGACAGATTGCTCATTTCTGGTGTGAGCCCCATGTTCTCTGCTGCGTGTGCAACCCCTCCTGCCCCAGGGCCAGGAGGGACCAGCGTTATTGCAGAGCTCGTGGTATGTGATGAGACAGAGAGCAGGTTTGTGGATACTGTGCTGCTGCTGGGAGCAATTCCTGCAGCTGCTGGCTGCTGGGATGCCTTTTCTGATCACGGTGTCCACAGTAATCAATAACCATCTTTCATCAGCAGTTAACCATTAACTCATGGCAAATAGCAGACCTTTTTCATAACCTTTGGTTACAAATAAATAAATAGACATAACAGCTTTGGATAAAGCAGCAAATACTCTGAAATTCCCATTTCGTATCCCAGAGCTGAGCTAGCTGAAGGACCAGCATTTTCTTAATACTTTGTTTGCAATGAACTGATGGACCTAGCTGGCAGCTAGTTTGTGTCACAGGTTTAGCTTGGGACATTGGTATCTGATAATATTAAAGTTATAGTTTTTCCTTCACTGGAACACTGAAATCATGTTTAGGATTTTTTAAAAAAAAAAAAAAAATCTATTATTAATAGATTTGTTGTTTTTTGAAATTACTGTTTCATTTGGCAAATGTCCAAAATGGCAACATTGTGCCAGGATGTTGAGCTAGTTGAATGAAAGGCTAATCTCTCTTCATGATTTGAAATGAGGGAGTTAAAGGTGTAAGCACCAAGAAACCCATGATTTATGAAAGATCTTTGCATTTCAGTATTTGAATATTAGTAGCATAGGAAGATTTTTTTTTTCTTCAGATACAATTTTTTTTTTTTTTAACTTGACAGAATCCCATTTAAACCAATCACACTACATAGACCATACAGGTGGCTGTGTTAATGCTGCGCTGAACTGAAACAGTTTGGTTTCAGAAATGGGGTTTAAAATGTGTCTTGAGTAGCTTGGGGCGGGCAGAGATACTCATGGGCATCGTGTTGTCTACAACTGTTTCCTCGTTGAGAGCCCAGGTGAAGTCTCAGCTGTATTACTGGGTACTGCTCTCCTGCCAGGTTTACTCATCTCTGTACAGCTACCTGCCAGGGACGGACGGCATTTCTGTCTCTGTGGCGTGGCAGCTTAGGCCAATTCATATGCTGCGAGTGAATAAAAGCAAAACCCATGGAAACTGAACTGAGACACCAAGAGCTTTGTTAGCTTAACTTTGTTCTTTCTGCTATTAAAGTTTCTACCAGTTCATAATATGCTAATTTCCCCCCCGAGCAGCTTGCATTTGTATTTTCTGTGTGTTTGTGTGTATAAAATGTTCACAGCACAGCAGGGGAGAATTCTGGATGATTAAAGCCCGATTCTGTAGTTCTTGAGTTCCTAGACTCTTAAGTATATTAGCAGTTTTGTTGATGCTAATGATTAATGCTAAGCTCGCACGTGCATTTGTAGAAATAGGGCCTCAAACAACACATGGAGCACAACAGCTTCATTATAGAGTTGTATGAGGCAAAAATCTCAATTTTTATTTTCTACTGTAGTGTTTTAAAAATCACAGCCTTGTCTTGAGATGTACTGTCCTGCTACAACCAAATAGAGACCAAGGAACATCTCAAAAACTTAAAATCAATGGTCCTGAGTGTGTGACAGAAGGACATGGATTCTCCAGCATTTCATTTCTTCTTCATGGGGATACAGAAACAAAGTGATTCTTGAATTATCTCCCTGCCCTGGTTTGAATATAGAGGGGTTATGCATAGATAGAAATAAATACACAGGCAAAAGACTCTTAAAGCTTTCTGAAAACAAACAAACAAAAAACCACTCCAAAAAACCCTCTTTGTAGAGCTTATTGAAATCATGACCTTTCCTGTGAGTCTGCTGTGTGTGGAGCTAACCGCTGACTTTGCCAGTGCTACGTTGACTCTTTGTACTTTGGTCTCGTGTGGACTTCGTGGGGTCATCCCCGGCATCACCAAGAGCAGGCTTGGGCAGCGAAGGAGAATTTCTGACCCCACTGAAGCAAAACTGCCAGCCAGAATTTTTGCCCTTAGACCATAAGGAAGGTAGAGGCCTTGCTCTTCTGTTTTGTAAGGTGCCAGGTTATGTTTATGAGGTTACATACTACTACTCATGGAAAGTTAAACAATTATTAAATGTGACTGGCAGACTCATTTTCCCGGTACGGCGTGGCTTCCACCATGGACCAACGCTGTTGATGTTGCATTGCTGGATAGGGGCAAAGAGAATTCTCTTGGTTTTGGACTGAATTGTTGTTTTATTAGTTATTATTGAATGTAATGTGTGGAGCACCTAGTTGTGAAGGTCTTACTAAATTATTTCATCGGCAAACGGAGTTATTTCCAGGGAGTGCAGGTTTTCTGTCCTCTCGTTGCACGTGCCTCCTTTGGATTTCTGTCTTTAGCCAGCCTTGATCTCCATGTATTGAAACATGGGGAGGCTTCCCCCCTCTTTTATTTTGGGTTAGTTTGCATGCATTTGTTTCACTCAAGCTGCCTGCTGCTGCTTGAGTACTTGAATCTACGCAGCGTGAGGAGCTCATTGATTTAGGGCCTGATGGGAGTATCGTGAGTGTTCTGAATCAATGGCCCGGAGCTGGTTTTAGGAGCCGCGGAGGATTCTAACTTTCGTTCTCTTTCTGCTTTGTAGGTATTTGTATAAAATGTGGAAAAGGTGTGTATGGAGCGAGCCAGGCTTGCCAAGCGATGGGTAACCTCTATCATACCAACTGCTTCACGTGCTGCTCTTGTGGTAAGTCAGTTCTACCATAGCCTTATTAAGTGGCTTCCTTTTGTAATACATACTCCTGTAGCAACCAGTGTACAAAGTGAGACCTCACCTTACCTGCTTCCTGAGGCAAAATTCCCATGCAAGACTCCAGCTTCAAAAGTTGTTTTTTATTTGCCATCTATAAGTGTTCAATGGTGTTTTCTTAAGCAACAGCCCAGAAAAGTAGTATTTGGTTGTTTTAGGGGCTGCATTTACAAAATGGCTTCAACCTAGCCGTTATAAGCACTACATACTTTAAATCACTTGTGTTTATGGAACTGTAATGTGCATTTATCATTTTTACAGAAAAACGATAAAATTTGAGCAGCCAAAACTGTATTTTCCCTTCACTTTCTATTTGCAAATGCAACTCTAATCAAGCATGTATATTTGTCATTTCTATATATACATAATGCTCAAAAATTGTTCTCTTATGTTTGAATGTGATAAGAACAAATAGAAACTGCATGTTGAAACACTTTAAGCTATTACAATATTTTATTTTTGTAGAGGAAAACTTGCAGGTAAATCACTGTTCCTCCTTGCCGTTCTCAGGAGCTTTTTAGGCTTCTCTTTTAATCTGGACGCAACTGAAAGTGGTGCATTCTGTATGTGATTTGGGGAAGTCATGGCTTTGCCAGGGGAAACAGGACTTGGAAAATTCAGGGCAGCACTTTCAGAAGTGTTTGCCTTAAGGCAAGCATTGTGAACTTAAGTTGGAAGCTTCCTCAGTGTCTTATCTGTAACTGCTGAGAGCTCACAAATTCCCACCGAGTTCAAGGGAAGTATGAGAGCTCAATTTTCAGGAGTCAGATAGTTTTTCTTGATATACCCACACAGCTATTTAGCTTCCTAATATATGAAAATATTTGCCTGGATGTTGAAGATCTTGTTGCGATACATATACACAGCAAAAGATTTACTCTAAGCAGAATATGCCGAGTGTAAATTGTTTATAAAAAGGACTAATTGAGGCTTAGAAAAAGAGTAAAAGATTATTGGCATAGAACCAAATAAGTTGATAATGAAAAGACCATTGTAAAGTTCACTTGTGAAAGGAGAAGTGTTGTCTTTTCTCCTGAGATTTGTACAGATAAATATTGGTTTAAAGAAACCTACAACCTGAATGTAGAATTTAGTGACCTTTATAAATGACTCTGGACCATTACCAAGTTCTAGAATAAACTCATCTCAAACCTTCAGGGATCACTCTCGACTTTTCTCAAGTCTGACAGTGAATGAGTAGCTATTTTGTTGGCTCCCAAAGTGAACAGCATCCTGCTTAGCAGAGGATTACAAAATATGATATCGGATAATATCTATCCACTCATTGCCAACATTAACCTAACCTAATTGCATGGGTGAATTCCAGCTTCCTCTCTGGGGCAGGCGTGGTGTTTTTTAAGTAGTCAGGATGTGTGTTTGCTACCACAGGGGTCTGTACACAGGTCACTTTGTTCCTCATAAGAATATATAAGGGCTGAGGAATGTATTTTAACAGCAAAATACAAACCCAACTTAATTATTCAAAAGCACAACAAGCTTTTCTGACTGTCCTGGTGAGGTGTGTGTGGCCAGTGTACATCTACCATAGGGCAACTTGAGACATGTCCATTCAGAGCGTAGTTTTGCCCCACCCCACAGTGCCGGTGGAATTTCATGATTCACACAGCTTTCCGTGAGTCACGCACACGCACGAGGAAACGGTGCTCCAGGTCATCTTCTGAGCTTCTCACTGTACTGCTCATGGGCTGGAGGGCTCAGCTATCATCCACCGGGATGTTTCGCAAGCAAGAAGGGCTTGGATTTCCTTCTGTCTGCAACCTCTGATACAATCCCATCAAAAGGGGAGTGCGTGGGGACTGACTTTTTTATGTTAAGCACTGAAAAGGTGGATGTGCTGCTGATGTGGTAGTAGTGCCTGAGTGCAGGTAAAAAAACTTGATCAAAGCTTAGGTTCAGCTACATGCAACTGTGAGTCAAAAGCAGAGCTTTTCCTCTCAACTGAGCTCCAAAATAGTATCAAAATGAGCATAGCTGGAAGAGGGGTGTTGCATTAACTCTTTGGTTTCCCACTTTATTTGGGGCTGTGCAGTCCTTGGGAAACCAGAGTGATTCAGGACAGTGCCAGTAGATCCAGACCTTGGGAATGAGGCGTGCAGGTCCCATCTATGGGAATTGCATCCTGGAGTGTGCTGCTGAAAAGGCTTTACAGGACCTCATGTACAAGCAACCAAACACAAACTTTTCACACTACTGCAGTTTATGAACAGGGAGTTCATTTTACCTTCAATGTGACATTGGTGGGACCCAGGTGAGAATTCTGTGCTCTAGTTTTGCTGCCCACCTTTAAAGAGATGAGGAAAAACTGGAGAGGGTCCAAAAGGAGTTACATAGATGATTAAAGGCTGGAGGAAAGCTAATCGTGAGAGCCCAGTGTATTTTGGGCATTAGAAATGATGGGAGGGACATGTGGCTGGAGCTCGTAAATACTTTTACCAGAAGACAGCATTAGAAAGTGGTCTTATACATACTAGAGACAAACACAAGAGACATCTTTTCTGGAGGCTGAAATTACACAATTCAAATAGGAAATCAAAGACAGTTTTTATACAATGAGGAGGATTAACTGCTGGAACAAAATAGCAAGAGAAGTGGTAGATTCTCTATTCTTCTTTGTTTTCAAATTAAGACCAAATGTCCCTTTGGAAAGTGTTTTAAGTTGAGCCAAGCTTTTAGATTCAGTACATAGGTAACTGGGTGATCATTAATGACCTTTGTTAGGCAAGAGGTCACAGCACATGGACTACTGCTCCTTCTGAGCCTTTGACAGGAGCGTGGAGAAGTATGGTAGTACTCTCTGCCTAAAACAGTTCCTATGCACTAGTTCCTGTGTATACTTAGAAATCTGAGATATAGAGTAAGAGCTCAAGCTTGCCTTTCTTTTTTTCCTCTTTTTTTCCCCCAAATAACAAGAATGATCCAAACTCTCCTCCAGCAGTTATCAGTCTTACTTTCAATATAATGTATCTAGAAATAGAAGGCAGTAACCGAAGAAGAAAAATTCTGTAGCTGAAGACATCCGATTTAGATAAGGGCCCAATATTTAACCAGCTACAATTAAAAAATTTAAAAAAAAAAAAAAAAATTTCAAACCCTTGGGATAAGTTGTAGTTTGGAGACCACTCAGGCTGAAATGTGATAATGAGTGATGGAGCCTCCAAGGGCCTTGTTTCAGCACTTGGCAGTGAGCATTTTCAGCTCAGCAAAGACGAGTGCAGTTATGCAAAGAAGTGGGAAGAGACCCTCAGTAGGAAATTCTGCCTGAGTCAGAGTCCTTTCTTAGGCACTTCTTTGCGTTTAACTTTGGTTTCAGTGCCAAGTGCCGTCTGTCAGGGTGCCCTGGTTGAAAAGAGCAGCACGTGGCAGAATGGGCCATCTTGCACCTTCCACGGAGCATACAGCGCTTGCCCCAGTGCTGTCCTTTTCGACTCACATCATCATATATCACACCATTGCTGGAGGGTTTGTGTTGTTTGTATTTAAGAGGAAAACCTGAAATATGCTCACAGATGCAGGCACCTCTGTGAGGACTCCAGCCTTGCTAGTGTAGAAGTGTGAGGATGCAAGGTTGGATTCTCAGGGCTCTTCTGCAGTGACGGTGGTTAGCTCTTGAGAACATGAACGCAGAAAGATGAGGAAACATTTTAGAGATACAGTAAATAAACAGGAGACTTCTGTTCCCTTTAGACATTTTGGTAAAATGCTCAGATGGTAAATCTCTTCATTGTCTTCCTAGGTTCTGGCAACTTAGGGATAAAACTCAGTAATATATTGATTCAGAGTTGTACAGGATCTTCTCAAAAAAAGAAAATCTTGCCAGTGAGCTGAGGTCAGAAGAAGAATGGAAAGGAAAAGTAAATGACCTACCTAGCAGGCACATTTTATGTTTTAAAATAAAATGCTGCATTTCTGCCTCTTTAATGTGTTCAGTGGGCTTTGGATAGTTGAGCCTTGCTCCCATAACTGGGCAAGTTCAGCATCTCAGAACTTTGCTCTGTCAGTTAAGTTTTGTTATGTCTCTGTGTAAACCCCTATTGCCTTCTGCAAAAAGCCATGCTTTTCAGATAGCTTTTTTCAGAGGTCAGGTAATTCTCTTCAGGTAATGTAAAAGCCAAAGCGATCTGGTTTCCTTGGGATCAAATAGTTCAATGTAGATCTTTATCCACAATCTCTTAGAGAAAACAACTGAAGCTTGTTAGGATAGTTTTTAAATGTAGGTTCAAATCCTCTCTCAGCCCTAACACCAGTGGAACCTCTTCTAGGCCTTCATTCAGCAAAACAGGTAGACATGTGCTTAAATATGTTATATTACTCATATGTAAGCATGCTTTGCTGAATCTTAAATAGCAGAGATGAATTCAGGCAACAACATAACACTGTCCCTTCTGTTAAGTGTAAAATTTCAGTTTTGGCAGGAGTTCAGTTGCGGATTTTGCTTACGGAAGACAAGAGCTGAAAAACGTCTGCTGAAAAGCTCATCGTCTAATTCCTTTTGGTAGTATTTCAGAGCACGACAGGATTTCTTGAAGAATAATTGTAATAATGCCAGATAGCTTGTGTGCTCTTAAGTGCAGGTGATCAGTTGCAGGAATTAATGGGCTCTGTTTGATACTCATTACAGAAGATAACTTATCAGGTGCCTCCACTTTGCAGATCATAATGCCATCCACAGCATCATTTCAGGCTGAAAATTTTAATCCAGTGGCAATGATTGTAGAAACTGCAGTAAGATAAATCTTTACAGTGAGGAATATTGGTTTGATATTTGTTACTCTGAGGGTGCAGGCGGTGGGCAGGGAATCAGCTTTGCAGAGCTAGGGGTTTGAAGTCTCTGTACTCTCAAAGCTGAAATGTATTTCACCATAAAAACCAGAGACACGTTCTGCTCTCTCACATGAAGGCAAATGTTTGAGCATGCCATTTGTCTTTAATTTGCACTTTTGCCACTGGTTTTAAGGCACAGGAAATCACTGCAAGATCAATCAGAAGCCTAAAGCAAACTGTATAATCCCAAAGGTATGCAGCTCATTTCTTACCTGGTAGCTATTGATCAGACTGGAGCACTCATGGGGGTTTCATACAGCAGTTTGATTTTTTTAAGGGACAGCTCGTAAAGGTCTTGCAGTTCAGTTGATTACTGGCACTGCTGCTGCTGCCTCAGCACCAGCCTTTGTCCAGACTTCACAAGCTCATTGCCTCTGAGAGGATCACAGTGAGGGCTGACAGCACTGCCATTTTAAAAGGCCCAAGTGGGACTACTGTAGCAGTAAGTATTGTTACCCTGAAGGTATAAAGAGCAGTTCTGAATTAGCCCGTGCCCTCCAACTGGTGTGAAAGGGGAATTGGTTCATGGTTAAGGATGCAACCTGCCTTTTCACTCGTATTAAGTCTTGGAGGCAACGGCTCCCTTCTGACTGAGGCCACTCGGTGCTACTGTATGTAGATGTCTATTAATAGGAGGTTGCTCATGTTCCAGCTTGTAGGGAGAAGTTCCTTGTGACACTGGAAATGGTCTTTTGCGTATTTGCTGCCCCGGGTTGAACCTTTGTTTGCTCTTGGTGGTAGTAAGGCACAGAACATCTTAAGGTCCCTTCAGTGTATACTTATCAGCAGTTGGTGAGTTTTTAAAATACCCAAATTCCCAGTGGAAGATTCATTTTCAACTCATATTTGTTCTGTCCCCACAGCATATTTATAAGTTTGGCATGAGTCACTGCATCCAAATTGAACACTGCCAGTACTTGCTTTGCAGCCTTAAATTAAATTCTCTGTGAATGTGATTTTTCACGTAGAATAAAACAAAATTCAGTGTCAAATCTATGAGCTCTACACTGTGTGTCCACCAATGTTAGAGTTGGTGATCACAGTGATACAAATATGTGTGTGTGTGTCAGTGGCTTTTAACTCCTGAGTGCCTTGTGGCTGACTTTTTTAGGTGATTCAGTTGCAGGTTCAGTATCTGTTCATCTGACTACCACTGCTTTATGCAACTATTCTGAGCACCAAGGAAACACAGCAAGAACACTTAAGAGAGAGGAGCTAATGAGTACTGCTGCAAGGGGTAGGTTGTGTGCAGTGAAAGTCTGCTGGGTAGCTGATGTCCTTGCACACTTTTCCCTGCCGTTTTCTAACCACATACTGTCGGACCGGAGCAGACTGGAATTTTGGGATTTTGGTCTGTAATCCTGCCGGAGCCATTGGCTAATACCTGGTACTCAGGGGAAGACAAGCCAGCGGGTGATTCAGTGCTGTGCATGTGGGAACTTTCCTCCCTGACCCCCGTGGCCTGGAGCGTGAGAGCTGGATGCCCTCAAGTTGCATAACTGCAATTGTTACTCATCCCCGACTCAGACCCCGCGTTCGGATTGAATTCACAGCCACCTGAGCGTTTGGTGGTTTCCAGGCCATAACTGGAGCTGCCAGCAGGTCCTGACGCACTGCATGTGGGGCAGTTACTTTGAGATGTGATTCACGGTAAAAGCCAAGCACTTTGGAGAGGTGCGAGTTTGGTTAGGAAAAAGGACCGAAGGATTTGCTGTAAGTGCTGCTAAGACTGCAGTTTGCATAGATGTGTAATTGAGAACTTGCAGCATTGCTGCAGGAGTGCAGAATTTTGCCGGAGTCATTCTGCGACTTTGGGGTAAGTTACAGCCTGTGCTTAGCCCCGTGCTTTCTGTTTTAACACCTATCAAGACAGATAGTTAAAAGCTATTTCAGGTATGTCTGCAACTGCAGTCCCAGACGAACCTATTAATGCAAAGCTCATGGGAAGGGAGGTGCTCGCTTTAAAAAGAGGCAGTCGGATGGTAGAGATGACAGCTGGCTTCAGACGGTTTGGGTTCACCTTGCGCAAGACTCTGAACCATGAATGAGTCTCAGCAAAGGAATGTAATCTTGTCTTCTGGTAATTAAAAGTCAAACTTGGATACCAGCCCATGTAAGAGCCCCAGTACCTTCAGGTACCGATTGGTAGAAAAATGTTTCCTTTATCTTGATCCGTGGTTAGTCTGATTATATTCCAGGCTTTAGAAAAACAAAAAAGGATGGGATGGGAAAAGGGTAATCAGAAATGTTTGAGATGGGACAGACACAGGAAACTCTCCTTTATTTAGAATGTATTTAGTTGTTTTTTATATTTTAGGAGGTATTTAGTAGTTTCTCTGCATTGCTTTCTCTTGTCCCAGCTAGCTCTGGTCCAGCAGGGCACTGATCTGTGTGCTTGACTTCAGATAAATAGACCAGGTCATTAAGTGTGTCCCTTCTACAGACGAAACTACTAGATTTTATGTCATGAAAGGTTTTCAATTCTGTGACTACTTTAAATTAAGCTAGTTCAACTCTAGGAGAGAACCTGTTTTTCAAGGGTGGCTAATCTGATTGGCCCAGTCCTGGGCCTTACTTCCATGGGGACATCTCAGATGCTTGAAGATGCATGCTTTTTTTGTTGGGGGGGATCTCAATATAGAGTATCACTCTTCTCTGAGGGCTGCCTTAGCAGCTGACGTTGGTAAATCTGGAGGCAGACCCACCAGGGAAAGGTGGTGTTGGTAGGTAGCTAGCCAACAGAGAAACGGAAAACATTTCCATTCCCTATTTCTGATTATCAGAGGGCATGCAATGAATAGTTGGCTGGTGGTTTGTCTCTGTCTCCTTGTTTCCTTGAAAGGTAGTAATTGTGTTCTGCTATTAATTATTCCAGCATGAAATGCATGGCTTTTGATGGTTATTTTAATTGGTGGGGTTGCCTGGCAACTAATGATGGAAACTTTTCTCTGTGTTGATTGACTGACCATAGATGTATTCCTCCCACAATATTTTTTGTATTCATAATGTGGAACCAATCACTGACAGCACCTGTGATCCTTTCAGGGGTTGGAAAACACATAAAGTACAAAAAATATACTCTAATTAACAAGGTTTCTGCCTCTGTTTTTTATTTCTTTGTGAAAACCACAGAGAACCTAATCACTTCCTTGCAGAGTTTTGTGTGTTTGGAATGCCACCTATTGTTTACTGTAACAAGATTTGCTAAAATTTCCTTGTTTCCTTATCAGCATCTACTATCTGCAGGTCTTGATTGTCTTAGTCTGAAACCCACATCTCTTGTGCGTTTTTTTTTTTTTGTCTTTCCCATATACTTTTTTTTTCCCTCTTTCTTGTCTTCCCCTCTGCCCATTTAAAATGTTTTCTTGGAACACATCTCAGTTTCTCCAAAAGAAAAGATTCCCTTGGGCTGCTGTTGAGTTCATCTCTCAAAGGGGAAGAAATCCAGATAATCCAGAACAGAGTGCAGGCAAGTCACTGACATTATCAACAGATGTTTCTGTTTCCTATTTCCAGGTTCTGTAATTTTTAAGTATTACCTAAAAACAAAGGGAAAAACAGATGGAAGGAAAAAAGTGAAGAAGAAAATTAATAAAAGGAGATACAAACAGTTGGCTTCCTGTAATCTTAGTGATCTGTTTCTGCTATGTGTTGCAAAGTGCATAGTCAATGCTTTAGTGATGTACTTGATCCTTTACTCATCTGAAAATTAGACCCCAGAATGCCACAGCTCTCTGAAATAACTTCTAATTTAATATAGATCATCATCACTTCTTCAACAATAAATCAACTCTATCTCCACACGTGCCAGTTAATCAGTTTTGTCTTTCATCGCTTCAGCACTCGGTAAATCAGTCCTTCCTCCCACAACCAACTGATCATTTCTTTTCCAGTGCCTGTCTCAGTAAATTTGGTCCTCACACACAAACCTGTCCATGTACACAAACATGTCCATGCTCATGTGTTTAGCGTCCCATCTAAACATGTGTTACCTGCATACTCTCCTATCATTTGACTGAATCTCTGTCTTTCCTTTGTCCTACCCTTTGGATGTGTGGATCTCACCATTACTGCTCTGGACTGACCCGAAGCGTGGGCCACCATTACCTGATTGTTTTCCTGGTGTGTTGGAAGGGTTGAACTTCAGTTTTTGTCTCTGATGCATCTTCTGTGAAGAAGGGACGGCTAGCTTTCCATCTCCCTTGACTTTTTCTTTTTCCTTCTTTCTGCCTACATTTGCTCTGGCATGTGCCTGTTCTACTGCTGAAGAATTCAGACTTTATTGTTATTTCTGTGTGGGCATCTTTTGTTCTTCATTTCAAATGAGCACAATGGATTTCTTTAGTAAACATCTTAACTGCCTATCAGTACCTTTTTCTCCAGAAAATAGTGAGCTTGCCCCCTTGCCCTTGGCACTGTTTGAAATCTTAACTGTACCCTGGTCATTTCCCATTTTGACTTGTTACGCATCTTAGGCTTTTCCTGGATCCCTGAGTTCCCAGGTTCTACAGACTCCAGACTGCTGGCAGCTCATCATCCCCTTACCAAGGAGGCAAGATTATACCGCTTTGCAGCTGTGGAAACTTCAGCCTGTCCTTTCTCACCAACAAAGCTCCTTTTCCAAACTTCCCGTGTACTTCTACAACTGAATAGTTTTCTGTTCTTATTCCTGTTACCTGCTTTCCTGCTGTCTCCAGTCTTTGACTTCTTGCTGTCCTTTCCCCTGGTGACACTGCGTAGCGGCAGGACCTCTCCTCTCCCCTCGTGCCAGGCCACACACCCACCTCTCGCTCCTGCCCTGCAAGTCCTGCCTAACGAGGACAGGAGATCTTAAGTGAAGGACAGTGTGAGTGGAAATCTGTTTTTGCTGCTTCTGTTATCTTCATCCTCATGTGCTGTCTTAACAAAAAGACACTTTTGCGTTGCACCTCATACGTGCCTCCTATCCAGGCTAGGTTACTAACTCATCCTCAATAATAATTCTTGTTGACTGCTTATTTCAAGGGAGAGATGTCTGTATGGCCTCAAAACTCATTGATGTTCCACACCAGAAAGCAGCCTGGGTTTTATCTTACAAATTAATTTTACAGGTCAAAGGTTTCCACTGCCACTCCTCACCTTAAGGATGCTTTTACTTCTTGCAGGTCTAGAAAAGCTGTTTCCCGTAAGAATCTTGCCATGTACAAAACAAAATAAAAGATCTTTTTTTGGTAAAGTTTGTCTTCACGTTTATAAAATGAACAGTGGCAACAAACTTCAGCATTCAGGCTTTCTTCTGGCAGAGAATATTGGCAAATGACAGACAAAAAATTCTTAGCTGAGAGGATTGATAGGTTGGTGGTCACGAAGGGGTTAATCGGCCCTGTGAGTCGGAGGACAGGGTTTTACTCCGCTTGCTCCAGGCTTCCTTGTGATCTTGGGCAGATCACTTAGCCTGTCTGGCTTTGCCCATGTGGAGATAATTCTTCTCACCTACCTCACATGGGTGATACTGTGCTGATTTCATTAATACTTTGAAATTATTTGGAGATCCTGAGGTCGAAGTACTGGAGAAGTGAGAAGGTTTGTAAATTATTAAATAATTATTGTTATATCACAAATAGATGCATTCACTGGAGGAAATGCAGTGTCTGGCAGCCAAGCCATACAGCTGCTGCAGTGTGCTACTGAAAATAATTACTTGCTCAAATAATGCATATTTACAGTTTATGGAGGACCATTTTGAGGATTATATATCATTAAATACATGGACTAATGTAAGATTTAAAAAAGACTACTTTCCCAGCACCACTCCCCAGAGTCCTTAGTGCCTGGGCCACGTGAATAACGTTCCCATTCCTCTGTCCAAGCCCAACGTTGTGTTTTTAATTTATTTTAAGTATCCAAGGAATGCTGTCTCCAGTATTCAGAGGACTCTAAATCGGATGTGAGACACAAATGCACCAGAGAAGCTTATCAGAGAAATGGGCTTGGCGCGAAGCCTACATAAACAACCATAATTTTTTTTTCTCATTTAAATGGCGGGACTCAGGAGGATTGGCTGATCGTAGCTGCAGTGGGCTGTCCTTGGGCACCAAGGAAAGTGCTTTGGTGACCCCTGGTATTTGACATGAGCTGAATGTTTTGCTTGCCCATAAACTTACTGCTATAGAATGAACAGCTTGGTTCTGGTAAATTGACTTCTACAGGTTACTTTCCAGAGTTATTTACCAGCAGTGGATGTTTTCCTCCTATCCTTGGACTTCTCAGGAAATTTTAGCTTGGTTTTAACCCAGGTGGGGGAAGAGCTCTTGTTCCTCTCCACTCTTCTCTGCCTCTCTCCCTCAAAACACAGCACAGGAAGAAACTAAGTAAATTTGATCTTAGCCAGAAAGCATTTTTTTCCTCTTCCAATAAATATCTCATTTCCTGAAAATCCTGCCTTTGACCAGAACTTCTACTGGGACTTCTTAGATCTATCATCACTCATGGCCAAATCCAGTTTCAGTTAGTGTCAAAGTATTCTTGACTTCGTGGGGAGAGGCATGAGCTCTTAGCTGGGCAGCAGGAGCCTGCTCCTATCACACCGACATTAATGGTGTGGTTTGCCCTAGGTGAGCTTGTTCCCTGTACTTGTGTAAAAAGCAGGTAATTTTGCAATATAACTTTTTGTTTATGAATACCATGCCAGAAATAGTAAGGAATTATTTTATGGTTTTACTGAGAAACTCCTAGTATTTTACCAGTGTGAAACTTGCATGTGGGTGCCCTGCATTGAACTGACACAAATAAAAATAGGAAATCTTCATTCTTGCAAACTCGATCCACAGTCTTGAATTAGGGACAGTAAGTACTTTCTAAAAACAAACCTGAAGCAAAACCCCGCCATGGCCTCCCTGATGGCCAACGTCCAGTCCATATTCAGTACTCCTCCATTTACAGGATTATGGCCTCCACTTGGCAGTTCACAGGACCAGTATCTGATTGAGCGCAGGCAGCACGGTTTGGCAGCCAGCAGAGATAATGCGATACGCTGTAGTGTCGGTGCATGTCTGGAAGTCGGTGCTGGGCTGCAGAGGATGAAAGCCGTCCGGCTGGGGCTGGTACTCGATACGTAGACACTCTGTGCTGTCCCTTAAACAGTCGCCTTCTCTTGATGATCCACCCTCTCATGAGAGCTCCTGGTTCAATATTCAAATAAATCAATGAGAATTGTTTTCTTAAAGTGGTGGAGAAAGCGGGAGTGTAATAACTTTGGGTATAGTCCTGTGTTCCTTGCCTGCCCCAAATGTCCCAGCAGGCTCAGGGCATGCAAGGAATGCTGAGGGGTTCCTCGGGGAACAGCGCTGAGCACTTGTTGGACACTTGGTCAGCTTGCTCCTCTTCTCATGGATGTTTAGTACTTGAGGAACAGGTCTGTGTCCTGTGGTCCTGGGCCAGAATAACCTCCTACTATCGTTTTGGGGTAGTGGGGGCCCAGATGCTTCAGTATTTCACCCACAACATTGCTGTTAATGGGTGATGAAACAACCACCCTGCAAACTGAAAAGGCAAAGAGCGTTCCAGTCTCTCTGTGCCATGTCCCATAAAGCCAAGTGACAGGTGAAGTATGTTTGCATTTAAGTTTTAGCTTGTGCATGGCATGACTAGAGAGATGCCGAAGCCTACTGGAGGCAGTAAGTGTTGCTTACACTCCCAAAGCATCTTCTGCCGAGTGGTTTTGCAAGCGCTCCTGTCGCCTCGTGTCATTTGGGAGGAGTGCTTTGGCGCAGGAAAGTGCGGGGGAGGCTGTTGACAGTCATGGCCCCTGAGATGGCGTTCAAACCCCATGGTAAACTCGGTTGTTTGTGAGGTTACTGGGGCCTTGCGAAGTCATTCCCAAAGTCCCCTGTGAGTGCTTGCTGCCTTGTGGTGTTGGGGGCAGGCTCACAAAAACAGGTTTCAAGTCCCACAGATACCCTCCCTTTCCTCCACCCGTTCATCCCACAGAGTGCAGGTGGCACAGAGGTGTCGGGTGCTTGGCGAGAGGTTCCCTTGCTGCTTTGTGCACCATCTCGCTCCTTTCTGTCTTCACGAGCTCCCTTTATAGATGCAAAAACTCCTGTGTTCCTTCCCGTTCCTGTTCAGGGCCCCATATAACCTCATCCTCACCTCCGTATCTGCTGTTACTGCCTCTCCCCCAGTGACTCAGCTGGTCAGTCCCTAGCACTGCCATCCCCTGCCTGCTCCCTCTCTTCTGCTCCTGCAGCCCCGCCTTGGCACAGGCAGGCAGCCTGCCTGTGGTCAGGAAGGGGCTCCCACCTCCTGTCTGCCCAGCTGCCCTGCCTTGCTCTGGCAGGGACTCTGCTTCCAGCACTGCTCCCTGCTCTCCGTCCTCCTTAGGTTTGCTTCTTTCTCCTCCTCTCCCCCAGCCCCCAAGCTGATTTTTCTTGCCTAAAACCATCAAGCCTTGACTCTTTGTTTGCCATGCTCATGTGAACTTGCACTGTGTTTGGAATAGTAATAAAAGTGAACGATGAGCTAGGCAAGAGATAGGCAAAGAAGTGAAGAAGATAAACTTTTAAAGTATCTCCTGTAAGAAGAAATAAAATCAGCAGTGGCTGCTGGTGTCTGACAGCACAGCTGGCTCGCCTGGTGTGGGTGACTCACAGTGCCAGCGCACATGCAGAATACGGCTGCTAATACCTGCCAGCTCTTTTAATTGTAACTGTGCAGAGTGAAAGGCATCTGATTTAATGCATTTTTAAAAGCATGAATGGATTTAGCAATCGTTTTTTATTACTGACTGCTGTGTCTCAATGGTTGTCTATCAGTGTGTTTTAAAACACCAGTGTGGTATGTCCTAACATTAGATTGGATACAGTCATAGAACCTCAGTCACTTACCTCAGCTGGCTGCCTGGGTGCTCTACACTGTCACTCTTCCAACTGCGTTCCCTGCAAAATTTTTCCTGGAAATAATGCAAATAACTTATTTGAGTGAGTCAGTGGATTACTGACCTTAGGAACCACAGCAATGTAAATTCAGACCTATGGAAACAATTTGCTGCATCGGTATTAACAGTCCAGTGGTCTCTAGAGCAGCAGTCTCCCAAGTGGGGTGCATGCACCCCAGAGAGTGCTCAAGACGATCATTAGGGTGCAGGAAGAAAATACTTCAGTAGTAGATGTATATAATTTATAAATAAATAAATATACGTGTATTGGTGGTGCATACTCAAACACTTTTTACTGATAGGAGAGCACTGTTGTAGAGGAGGAAAGCCTAAAGAATACACAGCCACCAGGACTTGTTTTGCTGTTCCCGCAAGTTATTTAACAAAGGAGAACGTATTCACTTGGTGAAATGAGGGTGGAAATCATCTACTTAAACTCTTAAGAAGGCATATAGGTGAAAGCCAGAGATCATGTTTTCTAAGCCTTGGTTTTGAACAGATGTTATTTTTTATTACCCTGGTTAAATTCTAGTAGCAAATCATCCCTGTTGTTACAACTGTTCTTTTTCAGGCCATGCTGCATGAGGTTGGTTCAAGTAAAGTGGCCAGCGGCTAGTATCTCAGAAGTACTATGGTGTTTAGGTGATGATGGTAAAGATAGTTTGGTGTTAGACACAGAGATGGCACAGCACGGATGCTGGCAGATGCAGACATAGAGTACCTGCGTATTGAAACCTCGGGGAGGTTCCAGTTAAATGTGTGCAAAGGGGAAAGTCGTCCTGTATCAGTGAAGTTCTGCAGCTGATTCTATGCAGTTTTGAATTATTAACTTTGGGATTTACAGCAGCCAATGCGTTTGGTCTTTGTGGTTTGCTGTATAGCTGCTTTTTCGTATTTGCTGTGTAGCTGCTTTTCCGCCTAGCCCAAATGTTGGGCTAGTGAACAGGATATGCGAAAACAGAAAACTCGGGAAAATCAAAAGAAGGAATAACCAAGTTTGATATGAGCATGGCTGAAGGCAGAGGTTTCCATTGTCTTAGTCACCACTGGCTGTAGTGGCGAGCTGATGTCTCATGCTGGGTAGGGAAGAGAGGAAGGAAGTGGATTTAGTGGAAAATTGATTGCATCTACTTGGGCTCTTTCCAGCTGAATCCTGAGTTAAGTACATTCATCCTGAACTAATCGTTGGGGAGAATTGGCTGAAATCTCACATACTTCTTAAAAGGAAAGCTAAGCATTAAAGGAACAATATCCTTATTGTACCTGAGTGCCAAAAGAAGTGAGTGTACTATCAGAAGTCCTACCTATTCAGCTCTCTCTCTTGGAAGCTGCTTGTGGTTTTAGTTCTAATGTGACCTGGTGCAGGAAGCTGTGGTCAGTCCACCACAAAACATCAAGGACAGGCCATTATGGATGGCTGATTTCTGATTATATTTCGAATTGGCTGAGCAAGCCCTAGTTCATTTCAGTCATTCAGGACAACTGTAATTTTCAGTTTTATTTTATTTACAGCAAAGTATACTGGACTATTGTCTAAAACACATATCTAAGGTCCTAGTAAGGTTTTGTTCAAAGTTACATAGAATAAATCTGAAGTAATTAACATCAGTATAATTGTTCACCAGTGTGAGCAAAAGAAGAGTTGTCTCTCTGTGCAGTTCTTTCAAACTTACTGCTAAATAATTTAAACCCAAAGAATGTGCTTCAAAACTGGCAGAATGTTTTAACACTTTGCTATCCTGAGAATATTTAGATTTTTTTTCCACTGTGTACTAATCTTTCTAAGTTTTCTTAGTGCTTCTGGTCCTGAGGACCGTTCCCTGATACATTATTCCATTATCATATGAAGAGAAAAGTTAAAGCTGTTGCTCAAGATGCCATCTCTAGGCACTGTGGATCTCAACAATCTCACTTTATTGCAAAGATTTATCTCAAGGGAATGAGAATTGAACACTGTGAGCTTGATTTCACAAACACATGGGTGCCATTGGTGTTGGCTGCTGAACACTTTCTGGATGTGACTCAAATCAAGCATTGCTGGTGTGTTTAGGTTCATCAGCAGCGCCCTTTGATGCTGCTCACACTGAGGTGCTGACGCATACGATGCTACTGGGAGGAAGAAAGTAAACTGTTCCTGTGCAAATCCATTCTTGTTTTTCTGAGACAACGCAGAAGATAGTTTAGGGAAATTGCTCATCTCCCTTGAGGCTCTCTTGCATGTTGCCACAGGATTGGGCTGTGTCCACTCCTTTTGTTCAACATGCTTTTATGTATAAAGTATTAGGAGAGAAGGTGATGCCGCAGCTCACTCCGTGCAGAGGTGACATTCAGCAATCTGACTTGCTGTTCCAGCTCTTGATCAGATTTCTTATCATCTGCTTCAGGCTAAGCTATGATTTTTAGTTGAAGCTGAACTTGAATGAAGAAGAGAATAATGACTTGCAAGAAAGAACCTGGTAGCAATGGTGAAGGGGTCTGTAGTGCCCTCACTTCAACAAGTTTACCTAACTTTTGCTAGTTAAGTTTGTCAGGTGGAGTCCCTGGTGGGTTCTTGCCCTGCTCTGAATATCCAGATCGCAGTAGGGACCAAGCTTCCCCCCCTCCCCTCTTTTCTTTTTTTCTTTCCTTTAGTCTTACTGGAATACAGTGGCTTCTTCTTTTGGATGTATTCCCATAGACGTTATCTGCTGTGTGTATTATAGCAGTTCGCTTCTCATGAAGGCTGTTCATTAACTTCAGGCAGTGCAGAACTTAGTGGCTTGGTCATGTCTCCTGCAGGGAGCCACACACAGTGTGAGCTGTCCACTTCTGTGTTGTACAACGAGGACCTGAGCAAAGTCTCAAAAAGCTGCTAGGTAAAAATACCTGTGGTCTGCATCCCATTCATTTCCAGGTGCAGTTCAAGACTGAAGTTTCAGGCTTTGACTTACAAAGCTCTTCCCTAGTCTGCTGGTGATGACTGTAGAGGCTGCTTTGTTCTTTAGGATGCAACAGAAGCTTGAGATCAGCAGAGCTTTAAAACAAACAAAAGGAAACGCTTCATACAATGTATAATGAAATTGTGGAACTCGCTGCCATAGGGACTGCGTGGAGGCCAAAAGTATAAATGATCTCATAGAGGAATTAGACAAATTAAAGAAAGATTGGTCCAGCGAGGCTATTAAACATAATAGTTATGATGCAACCTGCGGTGCAGGAAGGCCTTAAGTGCTGGCTGCTGGAAGCTGAGAGGTTATTCTTGGGAACACATCAGCCTGTGCGAGCCCTGTTTCTAATGCTCTTTCCCATTGAGCTTCCATTCTTGGCCAGAGCTGGAGACAGGATACTGCGCTAGATGGATCCTTGTTGCTGCCATTATGGTGGTTCTTACTGGAGCTTGAATGAAAACCACCCACCACGTTGCATGGGTAGTGGCCAGCAAGGCTGCTCGGGGAGGTTGCATCCTGCAGAGTCAGGAAGACTTGGGCTGGAACAGGCTGCAGCTTGGTGGTGGATTTACTTTTCCATAGAATGGGCTGGCACTGGGACCCTGGGATAGTGTGATAAGACAAGTACTCTTTTAAGTCCTGGCTGACAAGCAGCAGCTGGAAAAGTGGAATTCCATGCTGATAACAAGCAGGGTCTGTGATGGAACCGTGAAAGCCTTCCCACAGTGGAAGCTACCTTGGAGGAAGAGCTATACCCCCTTCCCTCCCAGCTTGCTGAGTGGTGAGGAGGCCTCTCATGGGTTTTACCCAGTGGTCTGTGTTGCTTTGCCCTTGTTCTTCACTTTCTTTTTTGCATTTGTAAACCCAGCCCTGGGGGAAAAAAAAAAAAATCTTAGTTGAAGTACATTTGGAGCTTTGTTTTACATTTCCCTGTTAGTGTGTCCACTTGCTAGCTTATTAAGAAATATATTTTAAGATAAATGTTAATATATAGGCCCAAAATAGCTATTAGATCAATGCGGGCTGTTGTATTTCTGTTTCTAAATATATGCTTGGTTTATGTTTTTACAAACTCCTTCTCAACGTAAGTTCTTCTGTTGGAGCTCCATGGAAATAATTTATGCCTTAACCCTGAAATTGATGGGTGGTATGGGATAGAATAAATACATAAGTGGGAGAGAAAGGAAACATCTGCCAATTTTAACTTTTGCAAATTATATGGAAGCTTGAAAGTATCTGCTAAGTTTATAATACGGTCTGCACAGGAACGCTTTGCCTGAGTACCAGAGGTCAGAGATCTTCTTGTCCCTGCAGCATTAAGTAACATTTTGGTTAAATAATCTGACCAAAGAGTAGGAGGAGAGAAAAAAGGAAGAGAGAATTCCACACTAGAGTAAACATGGCACGGAGATTATGAATACCCTGCCAAGAAAGGTGGGGTTTCCAGCAAGGTAACAAAAGATATTAGCTATCTATCTACATAATCCTGCTGGAGACTGACAGTTTAAGTCATCCAGCTAGGTTGGGGCAGAAATGTACCCTCCACGTCCTCTCCACCTAGTCTTGGGCTTGCTGGCTTTGGTGGTGGCGAATGATGCAAAGCGGTCAGAGCAAGGCACGTTACCTGCCTCAGTGCAGAAATGCGAGGTTTCTTGGCAGCAAAGGCGTGCTTTCTGGATAGAAAGGTGTTTCCTTCAGTGCGATAGCTGACATGAGGCAAAATCCTAGGGAAGGTAATGAAGTTTTTCATTTTGACATCATGGCAGGTTAAGGTAAACTGCAGAAGAGAGTCTAGAGTTTACCCTGGGCTACAAACATGTCAAAATGATAAACTGCCTTGTTTTCATCTGGATTTTACCACATGTTAGTGAGTGCATAGCAAAGACGGGCTTTTTTCTGGCGAAGATAGTACCTTGGGGCAGGTCTACAGCTTGTATAAATTGTGATGAATTCAGTGATGCTGTCAGGATTTACACCAGCTGCAAATTCAGCTCAGCATAGTCGATTGCGGCGGGAGTCGTGTGGTACTAGCACGTCTGCGTGGCAGGAGCTGGCACGCTGCTCCCGTGCTGGAGAGGTGGCACAGAGCAGAGAGCAGTCAGAGCCTGGATAACAGAAATGGAAATGATAATTGTGTTATACAAGAGCGTACTTTTGTGAGACTCCAAGTAAGGACTGGGCAACAGTAGTCAGGAGAAAAAGTAGTTAACTGCCATCTGCCTCTCCAGGACAGATCAACTTGAGATAGAGAATGAGAATGAATACTGACTTTGTAGCCACAGTTAATTGGCACTGAAAAGCTCTTTTTTAGTGTACAAATATGAATTAGTATAGGAACTTAAACTATGGAGATTTTAAAATTACTTTCTTTTAAATGATAACTTAAATTATAATTTTAAACAATTTTTATGCTTTCCCTGCATTGATATTTTTAAAAAGTAAATCTCCTGATCTCTTAAAAGTGTTCGTTCATATCTTGCTACGTCTGCCTACCTGATGATAATATTTGATTAGAATTTGTTCACAGACTCTGAATACTCTTTCCTGAAAGAATCTATGTAAAGGGAGAAAACAATACACATCCTGTACTCCACCTTCATAGGCCTCTAGCATACGATGCCACCTTTTGTTTGCAAGAGTTTAAATTTCAAATAAAATCCCAGCATTCTTTTGAAAAAAAGGAAAGGGCCTCTCCCCTGCTTAGATTGTCAAATCCCAGACTAGCCCGGAATTGAATAGGCCAAGTCAGTGACCTCAGGCAGAAAGAATGTTGGTTATTTACGTAGGGCTTCTGCTATTTTAGCAGCAAACCTTTTCTTCTGAAAGGACAATGTATACTGTTTTGTGTTTATGGCCAAGTAAAAAGCTTGTACATTTGAGATTTGCATCGTAATAGCCTCGTAACTCAATATACAGCATCCTCAAAAATAGCAGTGCAAGGCTCTGTTTTGTCTTAGCCAGTGCAGGTCTTTTAGAGGCTTTTACAAAAGTTCTCTGAAAAACCATCCCAAAGATTCAGCTGCTTATATGTTTGCCTTGGTGGCTTTTTTTGCCCCCAGAGTTTTGCTTTTTTTCAAAAACTAAAATTACACGTGGTTTCTTTATGAGCTATCAGGCCAGTGCTCAAAATATTTTGATGCATCTCAAGCTAAGCCGTGCCTGCAGCTTGAAACCAGGAAAATGTGTGAGAGTGTGTGTGTGTGTAATTCACACACTGAGTATTTTTCCTGAAATAATGGAAGATCTTTACAGGCATTCTGGCCTGGTGGATCAGCCTGCAATTCCAAATGGTTTTTAAAGTGTGCCTTTCTCAATAGATCGTAACCATGAGGAGCTATTGTGTTGAGTAAAGCACACATTTAGGATCCAATCCTGCATTCCTTAAAGTCAATGGGAGTCTGAGCGTGAAAGGAATGCAGGATTGGGTCCTGAAACAGGGGAGCAAAATTGTGTGCCAGATTGCTTTGAAAAGAAGAATACAGCACATCCACAGTAGCCACTTTTTAGTGTTTCAGATTTCAAACGGCTGGAGTCTGTGAAAAGTGGCTTCTGCCAACATGCAGTATCTTCTATTCAAAGGAATTTGGCATTGATTTTTTTTTTTCTGTCTTAAAAACCCCGAAAGCCCTAGAAATTCACCCCTCCCTTCACAAAGCCTGAGCAGTTGAGCATTGTGAGGAGGGGATGGGGCAGTGGTGGTGGGGGATGGAAGTTTCTCCAAGCCCAGGGGCTGGGGCTGGAGCGCGGTCCTCCTCGCAGCCCCTTCCTGCTACGAAGACCCTGCACAGCCCCAGCACTGGCGACGGAGGCTGTGGCTCGAATGCAGGACCCCGTCACAAAGAGGTTGTGCTCATGTTGTTTGGTGGCTTTGTGCGAGTCCCCTGCAAGAGACAGAGGAGAAAAATTTAATTAGCAGTTATTCAGGGGCTAAAGCAGCCTCGGTGCTCCCCATTCTCAAGTGGGTGGAGTGACAGAAACCTGGTGTAAAGAACACCTCTGTGCAGATAGGCAGTCATAAGGCAGAGGGAGGGATGGAGAACTGCGGGCCCAAACTCACATGTGAGTGAAGGAGAAATGGCAACAAATAAAGAAAAAGTATTGGAAGCTTTTGTTTTCTTTTGGCACATCTTTAGTTCCTGGGCAGGCGAACCTCCTGTACCAAGTGAAAGAAAACATCTCCTGGGTGAAATTCTGCATCAGTTTTATCTTGAGATGACTGGGTAGAGGAGGTAACAGAGGTGGGTTGTAATTACTTAATATTTTCAATTATTTATTCCATGTTTGTAAAATTTGGTATTCCTCTTGAAGTTTTAGCTCCTGGAATCATCTGGTGACTTAAAGTTTAGCTTCCACTTTTCAGAAAGAGTAGTTGTCCGACATGGGGATTTGTGGAGAACGGATTGGATTCTGGATGTTTCATTGGCCCTTCAGCTTTTGAGTTATTTTGGTCCCAGTTTCTCACTCATTAAAACATGTACTTAGAGAGCATGCAGGCGCTCTTCAGAGGGCAGGTCACACCTTGCACGGCAAGAAAAGCTGCAGCGTCTGTGCCAGAGTTTAGTTTAAGGCTGTGGACAGTAATTCCCATCGTGGTGCCCTGTGCTGTCATGACGATGTCCGCAGGCCATACGGGAGATCCCTTGGGCACCAACTGCCCCTGCATGGGCTCGGCAGTGGGCCCTGCCACAGCCCGTGGGTGGCATGTGGGGTGGAAAAGTGCATTTGGGTGCTGTCTGCATCTGGGAGCATGGGCAGCCTGTGGATGGCCACCGCAGACCAGTTTTGAGTCAGAGCAGGCCCAGACCTATGCCAGGGGCTTTTGCAAAACAAAATTAGCAGGTTTGGCCTGGTAAAGTTTACGTTTCCGTTGAGCAGTGATGGAGACTGTGGCCGCAGTTGGGCAGCAGGCATGCAGATACATTTGCTCAGCCCAAGCCACCTTCTGTCTGGTTTCACTTGTACAGGGCTTTGGGGCAATACACGCGAGTTTTCCTTCCCTGTTACGGTGTCTGGGAAATGTTTGAGCAAATGTTGTTGCATATTAATCCTGCATGTATGTTTACATGTCGCTTTAGTCCGAACGCATTGAGAGACTGTCGCTTAAGGTGCTAACATGAGACTGGTAATGATGCTGGTGTCACATCAGTCACTGCAGAGATGGCATCTGAAGCAGTTAACAAACAATTAGGTCCATGTTTAATATTGCTAACTAAAACGGATACGCACAGTTCTTCGGTCAGTAAGGCATGAAGAGCCAGGGGCTGCCATGCTCAGAAAGCTGTGTGAGTCGTGGACCAAAGCTTCCAGAATGCAGAGATTCTCACCGAGTGTCCCGTTCAGCCTTAGACCTGACGATGTGTAAAATAAGAAGTAAGGGGAAGAAATCCCAATGAGAGAAGCAATGTGATATGCTTTTTTTCCTCCAGAAAGAGCTGCTAAAGAAGGATGCTGTGTATTTGTGTTGCTGCTGTGAGACAAGGAGCTCGTGGTGCCACTTTCCCAGCAGGAGCAGTGCGTGGCCGTGCCGGGGGCTCCAGCAAGCCCCGGTGCGGTGGCGGGCCAGCCGCAGCCATCCGCCCGGTCCTGCCGCAGCCTGCACCTTGCTCACTGCTAGCGCGGGGGGGCCATGCCCCCATGGGAGAAGCAGCGGCCGAGCCGAGGTCTGTGCTCGTGTGTGGTCAGACCTACCCAGGCATGTCCCCAGCCAACAGGAATGGCAGGTACTTGAATAATACTCCGTGGCGATAGCTTGGGCTGTTCAGGCTTTTAATTAGCTCTGCTTTAACACGCAGCCTGCACCTTGCTCACTGCTAGCGCGGGGGGGCCATGCCCCCATGGGAGAAGCAGCGGCCGAGCCGAGGTCTGTGCTCGTGTGTGGTCAGACCTACCCAGGCATGTCCCCAGCCAACAGGAATGGCAGGTACTTGAATAATACTCCGTGGCGATAGCTTGGGCTGTTCAGGCTTTTAATTAGCTCTGCTTTAACAAATTTCTTATCTTTAGCAGTGATACCTACAGCTGAACTCTTCAATTGCGCTCCATATGGGGAGGTTTTAATTACATTTTCTGACTAAAATACAATTCTCGTGTTCCACACAGCTGTAATGTTAGAAATAACAAGGACATTATTAGTCATCTTGCACTTTGTTCCCTCTAACGCTGAAACTTTCCTGCATGAAGTTACAAGAAGAGGCACATATATCACGAGAATGTTACGAGAGAGATCATGATGGCGAGGAGGTACGCTGGTGTATTTTTTTCAGCGCGCTGGTAGTCTCAGGGACGCGCCAGGCGTTATCTGGGAGGCGAGGCTGGGGCTGCAGCATTCCCATTATGTCAGAGGGGAGCTGTTTGTTTTTAAGTAGCGTCAGGCACTGAGACAATGCAGGCTTCTCACATGAACTTGCTTACACTACAATGCTAGTAAATCATGATTATTACCCAACGTTGCATGTTTTTAATCATCAAAGTACTTAAAATATTATAATAATGCTTGGCACTTTATAACTTCAAAGCACGCTGCAAACAGTAATTAGGTCTAATAACCATGCTGTGACAGTGAGACATTGTTATCTCTTGTCTTACAAAGGCGAGGGGGGGTGTTAGCCCCCGATGCGGTTGCATCATCCTGTGTGAGACTGGAGATCTACCAGTGAAGGCTGCGACTTGATAAACTCACCTCCCTATAGGCAAATACTCGCTGCCAGCAGCAGCATGGAGGGCTTTGAAGATGCTTTCTGGGCTAGTGGGGAGGGGGCAGGACATTTTCAGTGCTCTTTCAGAGCACCTCCTCGAGACCGTAAAACCCGGTCGGATTCACATTTTGTTCCATGAGGGCCTGGAGCAGCTTTTGAAACAGCGTTGGAAAAAGTTCTACCCCATCTTGGCTTCCTGGCTGGTGTGTTTTCACCACCCAGCGAAGTATTGTGGAGACTGGAGGGAATAGTTGTGGACAGCCTGTGTCAACTGTGGGTCATTTTTCCTTTTGCAAGCCAAATCTTGGAGTTGAGTCCTTCGCTAAAGCAACAGCTCTCCCGTTCCTTCCCTTTAGTTTGCAACACATAGGGGAGAAAAATTGTGCAGGCAATTAATTGCTAGACACGTTTAAATACCAGAGACTCATAAACTGTTTAAATGTGAAAACTGTTGTTAAAAACCTAGAGCTGATTCTGATTTTATATATTTTTTAAAAGTTCCAAAAGCCTGCTTTCTTTTGGATGTTTGTCACGTTGGTGCAAACACCAGTTGTGATCATTCCTTGGGACAGAGTGATTTCTAGCTCGCGTTTTATTAACTGCTAGATTATCTACGTGAAGCTTTGCGCTTTTTGCTGGAGCATTTGCAAGGTCTCTGCCTCCCACCTGAGGTGGTAGAACCCCCTTATCCTGGCGCTCACTGCCCCTCAAATGTGTGGGTGTCAGTCAAGAAACATAAAAGTTACTTGCAACAAGCATTTGTTGTCACTGCGAGCACATAAGCTTCATTTCCTACAGCAAAACAAGGCTCTAAAGAGCACTCAGGGAAAAAAGGGCTTCCCTGTAAAAGCTGGTGTTACGTGCCTGCGTGTGGGCTGCAGGCTGGGCGGCTTCTGCCCCGTCCCGAGGTCCCCCCACGCGTTCCTGGCCGACCTGCTGCTCTTCTGGTGGGGTGTGAAACAGAGCCTCTTCCTTGCTGCTGTTGAAAACTGGTCTGACAGGGCGGGCGTGCCGAGGTGGGTATCCAGCAGAAGGAGGAGAGAAGCACGGTGTTTGTGAAACCCCGTGCTTGTGAACTCTGCGCTAGGCTGCTCATTATAACGGCTCATTATTATTATAATGAGCTGTCGGCAAGTTGCATCAAGTTTTGTCAGAAACTCTTGACTTTTTTGTTTCAATATTATGAAAGCAAATAGTAACCCGGGCTCAATCATTCAGAGGAAAGCCAAGCAGCAGGTTCTGTGTACCAGTGGGCAGGATGGTAGTATCTTGTCTAGCTGGCCAGGTGTTTGACTCAGCTGGCTAAAGCAACATCAGGTTTTTTTAACTTGTAATCTCTGCCTGATTGACAATAATAGGTTATGGCTACACCGAACAGACTGGTGCTGGATAGGCCCCCAAGTTACTCCAGGACCTTGAGAGGTGAAACCGCCTTGTCCAGTACATCGAGCTCGGGGCAGGTACCCTAACCGTGAGGCACTGCACAGCCCTGCTGCACGGCTGCCCTGGGGCTGGGAGGTGCCAGTGCTGCATCTCCTTGGGCTTTGTGGCTCCCTGGCTGCAACTGCCAGCACTTTTCCTCTTGATTGCAGTTTTCACGTGAGGCCCGGGTACTCGCAGAGCTTGATGTTTGACCGTGTTCAATGCCGTCATTTAGCAAACTCTTCTGGAGGGCGAATGGAACGTATGTTTTTGCCTTTATTTCTAAAACTCAGTATGTAGAAGCCAATATAGTGCAGCCATGGCTATTTGTGTGATAACTTGCTGTTTCTTGTTTATGAGATAATTATTGTACAATCCCTGAACTAAATTCCTCTAAGGTAAAAGGCCTGTCTATTTTATTAATTATTGCTAATAATAGTAATTATCATGTGAGCAAGCTGCTTGCCTGCTTTATGAGTTTAGGCAAGTTGGTTCCCTAATAGGTGGCTTGTTTTTTTCAGCTGTAAAATGGGGAAAATGGTATTCTTAGTTTTGAAAGGTGTTGCTCTGCAAGTGCTGCGTAAAACAGAGATGTTTCTACCGTGTCAGCTGCATGGAAGGGGAGGCAGCTGTCTGTTTGGCAGGTGGGGGCTTGCAGAGCATGGTGTGAGCAGGGGCTCACAAGTTGTGCAGTGGCTGAGATGGAGACTCGCAGCTTTGCTGCACTGGGGTGAGGAAGCTTAATGTCGCAGGGCAATCAGCTGCCGAATGCATCTGATAACACAAGCGTCTTTGAGAGCCTGTCCAAAACTTCGGGTTTGCCTTGTTTGCTTTGGGTCTTAGGGTGCCCGCTCCTTCCCAATCCGGGAGAGCTCTGACCCCATTGGCTTCTGCCAGTGATGCTGTGCTAAGGAAACAACAGAAGCAGAATTTGGGGCGTTTCTATCAACCTGAGCACTGGAGGCTCTGCATGCTGGGATACAAAGCGGGATGTACGGGTCCACGTGCACCTTCTGCAGTGCCTTGGGAGATGCTGACGTCTCCCCAGATTAGGGTGTTCCTTTCCTGCAGAGATCCTTCCAGGAACAGCGTTTAGGATTTGTCCCTAATTATCTCTGCTGCTTCTAACCATAATGGGTGTGTGGTGAGGGTGATGGCCAGCGCTTCTCTACCTGAAACAAATGCCCCAGCTCTGCACCAGTGATGTGTGTCAGCAAGGTGGAAGCGCTGCGTCAGCATGTCCAAGGCAAGTCCCTGTTGGGGGTGCAGCCACTTCATCTCCACCGTCTAAAGACAAGTCGTGTATTAAGGCTGGGTCTGGCAGAGCCAACATGTTCTTTAAAAAGCTATTCTCACCTCTTTACTTTTCTTCTCTCCCTTCCATTTACCTTTCCTTTACCTTTCACTGGAGAGGTTTAAAAACAGCTTGGATAAGCAGGAGGGAAGATCTAGAAGTGGTTGCTCCTGCATCAGCAGAGAGAGGCCCCGTGACCCCCTGATTGCTGTCCCAGCCCCGTGCCTTGTTTCGGTGATGTGTAGGATGGACCAGTTTTACCTAAGAGCCTCAGAGGAGATGGGACAGTCTCAGTGCATTGCCCACGCCACCAGGCTCCTGGTCCCCTCCAGAGCTACCAGGCAGCTAGAAAGACAAACAAGAGCTGACTCCACCTACCAGCAGTATGGAGACAGCAGCCCGTGAGATCGACAGCCCAAGAATGTGCACACAAAAGAAGCATTTCCCTCGGCCACGACAGTAAAACCGCCAGACAACCACATGCAGCATGTGATTTCCCAGAAGCATCAGCCCAGATCCCAACTTCTTTGTGCCACACACTGTTTCCCAGGATCGGATCACAGTGGCAACATGTAAAAGGCACTTTCAAGCACTGAAAATTAATCATATTTTCCTCAACATTGTTTATGGAAACCATGGAGAGCACTCCTACCCCTCTGCGCTTGGCCAGCTGGCTCAGCTCGCCAGCCCTGAGAATCAAACCCTCCACGAAGATCAGCGGTGTTTATGGTGGAGCTTCTACTCTGCCTCAGTAGGAGACGTCCAGGCTTATTCTGTGGAGTAAAAGCTTTGGCAGTGACCTGGGAGGGGTCGTCTGTTAACCTGTAAATGCAGAGCCTCTTGCCCGCTTCCTTGCTCTGTGTCACTGCTAATGGCAGCTGGTATGCAGCCCATAGTAGGCGCCGTGCCATCTGCTTGCCAAGGCTGCACGTGGCTTGTGAGAGCACCCAAATGTTTGGGAGCTTTGGCCAGTGGGACCCTGGCAGAGTGGAAATAAGGTGAGTCAGGATGAGTGCGGTTTCCCTTCTCCCTCTCTGGTTTTACACTGATAAAATGGTGTTGCTTTCAATGGAGCAGCTCTGGTGTAAGACAGATCGGATCTGCTGTATCTGAAAACTCGTTGGGCTCGGTGGTTTCTGAATTCCTGGTTATAATCGGTTTTGTTGGGACTCTCTGGAGTCTGTTGTGCATTTCTTAGCTGTAAAGGGAGCCATCAGTTAACGATGATCACAGGCTTTGTCAATAGAGTTCCGCAAGCGCTAATGAAATGGCAAATGTTCAAACTTGAAAATGAAATCTCTTGTTTTCAGTGGGATTTTTCTGCCCTTCCCTCCGTCACGTGTGCCTTGTACTGCTTTAGTTTCGCAGGGAGCTGTGGGTGTAGCTGCTGTGGCATTGATTAATGTATTAATATTTTTAAAGATGACAGGAACATCCATATGCAGTATCCCTCGTTTGGTCCTTTAGAGACAAACACATCGCTGATGTTGATTGCAGTGGATGTATGCTGCTGTGATTTCACCAGCTAAGAAAATTGTCTCAATTTACAAATGAGCCTTTCCCCCCAGAATAATCATTTTTGGGTTTAGATTTCAAATTTTCCAGGAACTGGTATCAGCTGGGTTCCATAACCTGCTCTTAGAAGTAACGTTTAGTTGATAAGGAATTTGTTAAGGCAGGATGGAGCTGAGAGCCCAGCCCTCACCCATGTCTCTGGATGGACCCTCCGGGGCGAGAGGGGCCAGGACCTGCCATGCAGACAGGCGCAGCAGGGTGTGCTTTTTCCCTTTGCATCTTGAACGACTGGGTTTGGGGGACGGAGCACAAAATTCTGACGGTACCATATTTTAACAGGGAGAAGACTACGAGGAAAAGCGTTCTACAATGTCAATGGCAAGGTGTACTGTGAAGAAGACTTCCTAGTAAGTAAGATTTCAGGCATTTTTTATTGTTTTTAAACCAAATTGTTCTTTTATATTGGCTTGTTTACTTTGAGAGGTGGTTTAATCATCTGGGGTCTCCTGCCAGTGCTGGAATTAGAAAGCATTTACCACTAACTCCATAAAGGCAGGATCAGGCCCTTGGTTTGAAGTGGTGGCTATGAAACCAAGTACATAACTGTCCATAAGCCATCACAAAGTGTAAATCATGAGAATAAACACTGGAGCTGCTGAAGCTTGGGACTTGAATTGCAGCCACAAAGCCTCGCCTGCCAAGCTAGAGCTCAAAGTCAAACATCTGGGGAATACCAATCATAACAAGAGGGGAGACGTTTCTGACTGGAGCACGTCATCACTGTGTACAATGTTGCTTTGTTGCAGGCGCAGTTTTAATCACTGCTCTGCTCGGAGTGATGTGGAGCTGCATTGTGATTAGTTAAAAACTGTTAGCCACAGAGGAGCAACTAATTTTCTCTCCATGCGCCCAGAGGTTTTATAAACGCTTTACTTTAATAGAGACTGAGTCATGAGAAGAAAAATGAAGCTTGTTGCTGAGCTGTGTTGTTCCAAAAATAAAATATTTGTGCAATTAAGGGTGAGGATTGTGCAGTACACAGAGAATGATTTGATAAGTGGCAGACCATTTATAATTAAGATTAAGAGGACAGAATGGCTGGGAATTGAAATTAGAAAGGAAAGATATATTTTAGCTTAGAGGATGATGAATTGGAGAATCAGTATGTTGAATTTATACCACCTTTATTTATTGAAATACCATTCATTTAGAAGCTTGGGTCTTCCAGAACGACTTTCCATTTTTAATGAATATATGGCCATACTTTTTGCAAAGGAATTATTCAAAGTATATCGCACAACAAAAATGTTACTGGCAGTTGAGAGTGTGCAAATGCATTTCTCATCAATGCAATCCATAAAAATGATGGAAATTCCTAAAACATAAGCGATATTTGCCTTCATGTGTTACACCTTTACTCTCAGCCTACTACAGCTGGAGCCTGTTGAAAAGAGCAAGTTGTATTTTGTGCAGAAAATAAGTTTCTTGTTATAATTGAAATGTGTTACAGTTTTGCTTGCATTTTGAGAGAAAATTATTTTTTCTCCCTTGCTTTTTTCAGCTCTTTCTTTCCTGTGTTTCTGCAGAAGCACAGGGAGAAGAGGTGGAGTGTGAGACGGAGAGGCTCAAACCTTTGAGATTTTTATTTTGAACTGTGTTGGAATGTACTTTCCCCATGATCAAAACCTTTCATCCAGACTTAATGACATGATTGTTGTTATTAGCTTGTAATTTCAGCCTAAACATGAGAATTTTAAATCTAAAAATATCAATCTTTTGCAGAACATTCAGTTTTCAAGGGGTGGGGGCAAAGCTTCTTTAGTTCTTAGACATGTTCTGTAGTAGGCTTCTGAAGGGAGATACTTGCAGTGATTTTCCCAAGAAAACTGAGGTTAAGGACCTGATAGGAATAAATTTTCTGCAAGTTAGGGAACTGTTGGGACGTTTAAGGCACAGATTTAAAAGCCCAAACCTCCCACAGGTGTATCTTAGCAGATTCCCAGTAGCACAGAGGGGTGGGAGAGAAGCCGACCAAGGGGTGCACTGCTGCGTAAGTCAGCAAAAGAAATCAATTTCTGACGTTGTCTCTGCCCATGTTAAGCCGCTGCTTCTCAGAAAGTGATTTCATCTTCTCTTAGCTTCCCCTGAGCAAACATCATAGCAAGAATACTAGGAATTGTCTTGTTTTCCCTAATAAAATAAATCAACTTTGCCTATTTTAGAGTTCTGTGGACAGAGAAAGCGCAAAGCTTTTCTGGAAGTCGGAGGAAAAGGCTGCAAAGTAGCAATTAAAAAGGAAATTATTTCAACTACTTCATATTCCCAGGTCTTGCTCCTAGCCACTTGGAAACCCCAGTCCTCTCTAAAAAGAGGTGTTTTCAGTCCAAAGCAGATAGCCAACTACTTTTTCTGTATAACTGAGAATTTCAGTCTCTACCATAACTCCAAATCTTAGTGCAGCTTTATATATGGATTTCCT
>NW_009229550.1:60896-77525 GCF_000690835.1 Fulmarus glacialis
AGGGGGGGGGTAGGGGAATTTAAAAGCCTGGGGGGGGGGGGGGGTGGGGGGGTAAAAAAAAAAAAAAAAAAAGAAATTGCTTGAGGGTGAATTGGGCTGATCTTGCACTCTGGCACTCCGCCAGCAGAGCTACAGGAGGAGCTGCTATGCTTTATAACAGGCTGTGGAGTTGTCCCATAGCCCTGAATTCACAGGTCTTCCACAGAGACGTGTCTCCTCCCTCTCTGCAAGCCTCTGCCCTGTCCTATAGCAGCCATGTGAGTACACGCTCCTGCCTTCGACCATTCTTGCACTGGGAGACTTGCCTCTTGGCTCGTTGCAGCCTCTTTCTGGCCAGTAAATGCAGTCAGAAGCAGAGTGGATCACATTCTGGTCTCATTCTTAGGTAAGAGCATAAGAAAAAGATGATTTTAATTTGGGGAGGTGAACAGAGGCAGTCTGCCTATGTTATAATTGCATTCCTGTTAAAAAAATACTGTCCCCCATTGGTGTCCTTGCTCTTCCTTGGCTTTTATTTGCCTGGGAACTGATCAGGAGAACTAGATGCTCCTAGAGTTAAGGGAGCCTGGCCACAGCTCTGTGGAGTTGCAACCCTGCAGCTTGTGACCAGGTTATTTCAAGTATGACACAAACATAACAGGGATTAGAAAGCAGAGCAGCTTCAGAAAATTTGGGCAGGAGGTACTGTGCTGTCACGCTGGGGTCATTGGTGAGATCCATGTAATAACAACTGAATTGGAGGGGCCTGTGTGTACGTGGTTAGGCTTGCAACAGCAGGAAGATCTTCCCATGAATTCTCAGGGACAGATGTGAGGAGTCGATGTTTCATTGCTCACAGTCCCACCAAAGCAGCAATGGTCTGAATGAGCCTCTCATTTGCCCTCCCAGCAAGAGGCATGCTAATGGGAAGCAAATGTAATGCAAATGGGGAGCAGGGGTGGGCTGAAGCCTCCCTGCTACCTGGAAGAAAGCCCGTCCCCTTCCCACCCTCAACAGGCAGCATGGGGCAGAGCTGACGGCTGTAATTCTTGCAGAGCTCTGTCCATCCCCACTGCTACCTCTGTGTATCCCATTAATTTGCTGCAGGTGCTTCTTCCCTGTCATTCCTGGCATCATACTGGGGATGTCCTGCAGGCCAGTCCAGGCAAGACACAGGGACTGCAGTAAGTCCCACTTTGGGACTGCAGTAAATAGCACATGAACAACGATGAGCAGAAAAGCTAGACTGGTTCTTGCTGTGAACCAGTCAATGTAGGAAATTTTAGGGAAGAATGGATATTATTTATGGGTTTCTTCTTATTGTAACTGTTGGAAATGTTTAACATCCTATAGATGTCAGTACTTCAATTCTCCTGCAATACTGCTGTTTTCTGTGTCAGAACGGCTCCTGCCGGAGCAGAGTCTCCAAAGCTGTAGTTGATGGCTCATGTGCGATACTTGGTTCTTTAACTCACACTCACTCAAGACAGACCAGCTGTTTTTCTCTATCGAAGGTGATACATGGAATTCACTGCAATATTATGTATGGTCCTTGAAGCCAAGACCTTGAGAAAAGCCGTTGTCTGATCCTTACAAATGTTTGGCACCTGTTGTAAGAGCAGAGCTTGCCCTCCTTGGCTAAACTGTCCCTTTCGAGGTTCAGCACAGTGCTGGTGCCAGCCGCTCCAGGGTGCGTCTCTTCCACCCCAGAGGCAGTTGCGCTTCAGCGGTGAAATGCTGTGTGGGTCACTTTTTTCAAGAAAGCTCAGCTGTCACTTGAAGCATAGCCAGAGAGCTTTGGCTACCAAGTTGTTTCAAAAAAATTGGTCTGTAAAAGTATGGCATGAGGAGCTGCTAGCATCAAGCATTCAAAATCTGACCCTTTCTTTGAAAAGTGCTTTTGATTTCTGGACGAAAGGTGTTAGAGAAATGTAGATGTTATCATTCATTATGAGCAATTTCCACTGCGCAGCCATAAAGCTATCCAAAGCACAGTTACACCCATCAAAATCTTTGGCAATAGCCGCAAGGTACATTCTTCTAGCAAATAGTTTTCCCACATGTTTGCTCTTACTGAGGGCACAGATTATCTTTCTCTGAATCAGGCAGCTTATTTTGCTCATTCTTTCCAGGGAAGAAGTGCTAGAAGTTTTTAGACCCACTTACGGAGTTGTCGATGGGGAAGGGATGCCACATGCTGCAGTCATCCTTGCGAGAACGGTGCTGGCCTTCTGTGTGTGGGGTTGCGAATCAATGGGTGAGGGCTGGTAAACCCTTACCACCTGGACATGGCATACCTCTTCCTTCTTTGTTTATTTTTGTCAGCCTCCTGCTTCCAGGCCTGATTAGCTGCACATTCTCTCAGTGCTTAAACCCAAGCCATATTGGCTAAATGTAGTGAATGAATCAGATTTAAAAAAAAATCTGCAGGTAATTCCACTTCTGCCTAAGCGTGGCGCAGAGATTGTCTGATCTACGCAATTTCCAGTAGGAGCACTTCAGTAGTGATATTGCATGTTACTGAGTAAAAAGGGAGTAAAGAACAAAACCAAAACCCCGAACTTTTCATTGCTTTGCTTTAGCTCCAGGGAAGATCCAGTTACTCTTTTTCATGCCACCTTAAGGTAGCAAGTCCAGCAATATCCAAGTCTTGCCTCAGCCCTGTTAGGATAGTTATTTCATGAAAGGAAATAAAACAAATGACAGTTTAATCCTTCCCTGAAAGCTCTTAGGACACAGATGGCTAACTAGCCATAACAGGGACACTGTTCCTGGTGAAGTGAACAAAAAATAAATGCCTTACTGTATAATAAATAATCCCAGTCAGATGTTCTTGTTCCATTTTGTTGATAAATTGCTGCATAATCATGGGTGAAGGAAAAATAGCTCAATAATTTTAATTTGTCTTTCCTTTTCAATGCTTAAATATCATGTAAAGAAATTTAAAAGAAATTACTGTTTTTCTTGGCAAAAAAGACTAAAAATGTCACCAAAGCAGCCTGAATCTTAGATCTATTATCTCTCTTTTTTTTTCTTTTTTTTTTTTTTCTTTTTTTTCTTTTTCATAGGCTTTTCCTTTTTCCTCTTGAGGTAATGAACATTATTGAGTGGGGGTCCAGTAGAGGTTAAGAAATGAGAGAATTTCCCTCCAGGGAGGAGATGAGAGGGAAAATGAACCTCGTGACAGATGTTAGTTACATTGCTTAATGCACTACTGGAAGATACTTAGATGCTCTGGAAATAACCTATTACAGATACCACAAGCTGCAGTGCATAGCATTAAGGTCATCCAAAACTTCCCCTTTTAAGATTATCTCTTTCACTTGTCTTATAACTTTGCCAAATTTAATCATTTAGACTGAACTTCTTCACGCCAGGTTTTTGCCTCTGGCTAACTTTGCTGTCATTAGTTGTTGAAAGTTTCATCTAAAGCTGTTCATCCGTTTCAGTGAGTAAGACTGGAGGAAGATCTGTCACTTTGCCCATAAATCCTCAGAGAGAAAGGCTCTAAAAACTTCGTTTTGCACATGCCAACCATAAAAAGAGACGTAGCACATTGCAAGCCTCTGGGAGGCCTTTGGGTGTCCCCTCTCTGCCCTTCCCAGCCCGGAGGTTGTGTGATGGTTGTGTGCTGGTGCCACTGCTGCTCCCTGCCCTGGCCGCGTTCCCTCCTGTCAGGGAGAGGCAAGGGCTGAGGCTGTGGCAGGAGGAGGGCAAGCAGCCCACAGCCCCAACAGAGCTGTGCCTTGCAACCCTGCAGGCTGCCTCTCAAGTCTTCCTTCTCCTCTCCATCCAGTCTGCTGGGGTTTCTGATCCTTCTCTCCTCTACACCAGCGACTGGTGCCTGCTCAGGACACTCTCCTTCTTGCTACAGCTGTAGCCTCTTTGTTCCGCAGCTGGCCATTGCAAAGCCAGAAGTTGGCTACGGAGAACATACAGGGCTTCATCTTATATCCACAACTGTAAAACTCTCAATGATTTTAAAAATGCAAAAGGATCAGGGTGTGCAAGACTGGTAGGGAGGTGACAAATGGAAATGATCAGCCTTTCATGGGGGAAAGGGATAGGATATCAACGGAGGATCGTTGGAGGAGCTGGGTGATTGGCAGTTCATGAGAGCAGGGCTTGCACCTTCATCTGCTGTACACCAAACACGACAAGACCCTTACCCTAATTTGGGCCCCTGGGCATGGCTGCAATGTAAATATTAATGCTAACAAGGCTATTCTTCTCAGTCTGTGCACATGCTGTTTTCCAAGCCTGGCAGTGTGGGAAATGGCCCGTTCCACTTGCTGGGGCCCTAGGAAGATAGTTTTTATTTAGTGTAATGGAAGCTGGTGTCAGCTGGAGTCAGAGGTTTGATTTTCCATCTCAGCGAGTATAAATGTTCGGAGATCCCCCTTGGGAGGTGAGCTCTGGGACTAGTGCATTAGTCAGAGAGCGCATTGCTGCTAAGTGAGACTCTCTCAGAAAAAATAGACTCAGTTGAAAAGGTAAATGATTAAAGTTGCAGCTTGTGTCCATTTCATACCTAATGGGAATCACAGAGCAAATGGAGTTCTAGATAACTGCAAGGATGTTGTATTTAGGAGACTTGTTATTAAAATGCATACTCCAGTCAGAGAACAGTCAGACATGGGTGTTTATTGATATGTTTAACAGAATGATGGAATCAAAGCTTGGAAAGGGATTTGCTGCAATATTCCTGATGTACAGAAGTGTAAGGAAGTCTGTGAGCGTTTTCAAGGTGCTGATAGCTCTAGGTTGGGACAGGAGGTGCTTTCAAGTTCCAGAGGCATCATGAATGCCAAGCGTTGCTGTGCTCCCAAATACTTTCAGTGAAAACAAAGGCAAACAGATTATAGTGTGTTACTGTAATCGGTGCATGAGGGAGTGAAGATCATGTTGTTACTTGTGTGTGTCTTGCTCCAGCCCCTCCCTGCCAAAAAAATTTGAATACTTTCCTTCCTTAGTTTTTCCTGAGTTTGTAGTACGCCAGTGCTCCTGGTTTTATATTATAAACAAATTTGACAGTAATGATGATTAATTGGGGTATTCTGAATTGAAGTGTTGCATCAAAACTGCAGAAGAGCTTAAAATTCAAATTTCAAAATATTTAGGGGTAGTGAAATATCGATTGGCCTCTGAATGGACTTGAATGTGAATCAGCATGAAGAGTGTGTAGAGCTGGCAGTTTGGGTTCACCTCTCATTGCAACACAATACTGTAGTGCTGTATCCTGTATCAAGAAGTTACAAGTCCATTGAAGCTGGTGGCAGAAGTCCCATTGACTTCAGGGGGGTCTGGATTTTCTCCCAGGAATTCATCCCAGAGGACAAATTTTTAAAGCTAGAGCACATATAAAAATATTGGCACCAAGGCTGAGAAACTAAGGGTGAATGCTGCAATCACGGCATGGCATAGCAAACTGCAGGTCTGTTAATTGAAGAAAATTGGTGTTTTGAAATAGGAGACCAACTGGAGCCCAGAAAAATCTCTCAAGGTTATAAAAGAGCAATACATAGGCAGTACCTAGACACAGGTGATAATGTAGATAAACATAATGTGATGAAATGTCAATGTGTGAGTAAGGTCTGTATTCACTGAAAGGATGCTCAGCATTTCCTGAACTGGGTTGTGGATTGTTAAATGGATCACGGGAATCACTCTCTGGGCTGTGACAAAACAGACAAGGAAAGACAAAGGTGGGTTTTTTCCCGAGATGTATCACTATGGACTAGCTTTCGCAACTATCCCGTACTTTATGTTTGCTAGTGGAACGTTTTGAAGAGCATGTTCCAAAGTCCAGTTGGTTTCATGCCAGATAGTCGCTCCCCTATTTCCTCTTGAGATGGTGATCCAAAAAGTCAGATTATCCCATTTTTCTTAATATTACATTGAAAAGTAAATTAAAATAACTGAAGCACACTTAAAAGAACTAGAGCCCTTTCTAATTATGTGCAATTCCTGCCAAACACTTGTAAGCAGACAGTATTAATTTTTTTCTATGGGAGAGTTAGGAAAAAAGCATGTGAGAAAGTGGTGTGTTTCCACTTCTGTAGTAAACGTTGGTATTAGTTGCTGTTATGTTTTGAATTGAAATCTTTCAACAACTGTTTTGAATAAAATCCAGATTTTATTTTTTTTCCTAGGAAGATATGTTCTAATGTAGACAGTTTCTTTCACAGTGTACATACAAGGTGGTAGCAGTGACAATAAATAACTTAGAGCAAGAGTATAGCACTGTGCAATATGAAGTGCTGTACAGTGTGAATCAAGTTAATAGATTTTGGGGTATATGATACGATGCAGAGTTAAAGTTGTTGCTTCAGGCTTTTTTCTTTATCATTGTCACTGCAAAGCTTCCACAGGAGTTTGTTTAAGGAAGATCTAGGTAAGAAAAGCATTGTTGGCTCTTAATTAATCAGACAGAAAGTAGCTTTGGTGTGTGCTCACATATGGGTCTCTGTAGGCTCTCTAGGAAGTAAATGGCTATTCCCTTCTCAGAGGCTATAAAATGCCTGACTGCTTAGGCAAAGTTAGCTAACAGCTGAATTCCTGATTTTTGGCAGTTTTGTGCATGGCCAGACCAACTGTTACCTCTGTGCAGAACATGAAGTCCCTCCTTGCCCTACGCATGTCCTTCAAACATAAAGTGGAAACACAGAAGCAAGAAGATAAGCTGCTGTGGTAGTGTTTCCTCACTGTCAGCAAGACAGGGTGAGCCAGCAGCGTATATGAAAGGGTTTCAGCGAGATGAAGAGTAAAGTTCTGGACTATTTTCCTTTAGTTTAATCTCTGCCACCTGCCATGAGGCTCCCGCATCTTTGAGCCTCAGAAGGCCCCATTTTGTTCAGTTCAGTTTAATCGCTGCGTGTAAAAAAACAACAACAAAACTCCATCTGCATGAAACCAAATTTGATATTCTCTGCCTCTCCTAACGTGATCCCATGAATTTCTTGCATTGTTGTGTCCCATGTACTAAGGGTCCCATGCAGAGAGCAAACAATAAAGCAGCGAGAAGACAGATGCTCTGCTAATGTGAAACCAAGGAGAAGAGAGTCTGTGAGGGATTACAGGCAGCCTGGGGTTGGAATACATAATTAGCATAGCACCCAATTCAGAAATTAGTTTTCAGAATTAAATGCCTGAAGCATTTTGGCAAAAACTCCTGATCATCCCTCTCAAAAGCGCTTAAAGCATAAAAGAGTAGGAATCTCAAGTCTAGGCTGAGCAATCACATTCGGTGACTTTGCAGTGCTGTAACAGTGAATTGTAGTTTTTATGGCTTCGTACCATTACCGGGGCAGCAACTGCCACACCTACTGAAATGTAACCCACTCGATCTGCTTGCACAAATCTTTAGCAGGTTTTGAACATCCTCGTCAAAGAAGAAAATGGGCCTGAATGAGATTCCAGGGTCTGTTTCCAGGAGGAAGGTTTTGTTTTGTTGAGTGCGTAACAGCAGGGAAGTGCATCAGCCTCTCCCTGGGCACGGTTAGGCATGTGAAGGAGAAGAAGCGACATGTCTTTTCAAAGATCTGACATTGCCTAAGGTAGAAACTTTGGGTCCTGAAGCCTTTTCAGGCGTGCTATTTTCTGAATGTTTTTGCTTTTGGAAATCATGATGAGAACATCAAACTTTAAAAGACCCTGGGTAGACAACCAAGATTGGTTACAGGACTGAGGGCACACAGGAGAAATTGTTTCTCATAGTACTTGGTGGGATTATCCTCCATGCATAATTGTTCATTATATGCTCAAAATTCATTGTTAATTTCTTTTGGATATATTGCACATTAGACAGAAGAGTTATAAACCCCAAGATTATCACAGGAGGACACTAACAGGCCTAAATATTCAGGACAGAAGGGGACTTGTTTTCCTCTTACACTGAAACAAAGGCTCTTGGACAGAATCATTAGAGATTTTTTTGCCCGTTTGATAATGGAAGTATAGTGGACAGCAAACAAAAGAAAAGTTCAGCCAGCCAAGTCTTCTACTTTATTTTTACTCTTCTATTCTAACATAATTAACATATTTCTCAAGGTTTATTTAGTTTCCCAGAGTCTTATTTTATATAAGTATCATTGGGGAGCTTGATTACAAAGTCTTGATTCATGCACATAAAGTGAGATTTTAGTATCCTGGGAGAGAAGTCAAGGACAAGGTAAATATGGGAGAAAACAGTTGGGACTAAACTAAGAAATCAGGAAAAATAATATACGAGCTCTTCAACATGCACTCGTTTTCTTTGCATCCTGGTAACTAGCATCTTATTTCTAAGCCACAGAAGTGACAGTAAAGGGTAACACTTCGTTTTCAGCTTTGAATTTCAGAGCTGTTCTTTTTATAACAACTTCTTTCAATGTTTTTATATATGCTTATTGAGCATCTATAATGAATATTTGGGAAAGTTCAAAATTACACTTCTTATTTGTCCTTGGTACAGACTGTAGACTTCTGAACGTTTCTGTCTAGTTTGAGATTGGTCTGTATTTACATCATACTGGTCTGCCAACAAAATATTTTTTTTAAAAAAACTGCACATATGAAACCCTTATAGAGTAAGGCTAGAATTGAGCCCAGTACTGCTTACCTCCTGAATGAAATTGTATGCATAAAATACTATGTGTACAAGGAGCATAGCTGTGATTTGGCTTCTCCACTAGCGTCTTGCCTATCAGCCTGTATTACTTCACTGTTTCACCTCAATCTGTTTTTCCTGTCTCCAGATTGTGAGGGAGGGCCGGTGTGCGCAAAAGCTCTCTTTCCCCCTCCAACCATGTCAGTAATAAAAGAGGCTCCAAGTCTGTAGAGCATAACCTCCTCTTCTCTTGCGGTTACCTAGTTCACAAGCTCTGGGGGACCAGTGCTTCTTCCACCCAGCCTTGCTGGGAACCCACCATCAGGGAGGCTCTTGGGTGTGCTGAGAGATAATAAAGAGGCCATTCTGCCTTGTCTGCAGTCCGGAGCAAGTCACAACTTCTCTCCCATTGCACACACAAGATTTGTGAAGGTTAATAATAATCAAGTGCTTTAAAGACAGAGGTTGCCAATTCTAAGTAGTATTTTAAGACTTTGTTTGTAAGCTCTGCTTCTAAACTTGAAAACTTAGCCCAACAGCCCTGTTTGAACTCTCTAGGTTAAGAACAAGCACTGCAAAGCAGAAGTTGACAGGTGAGCTACAAAAATGTAGAGAAAGTCATTTATTGTTTACCTTTAAACAGCAGCGTCCACAGTATTATCATCATGTAGAAAACAGTGCTGCTGGGATCGAAGGCTGTTACTCTTTTCCAGTCCAAATAGATTTAAAGCTCAAGCAGAGCTGAATCCAAAACCCTGATCTCACTGAATCAGGTCTCCAGTTTGTCTGGGATCGAAACTGTGATCAGAAAAGAGAAGACTGTAGTGGTAAAGGACAGCTCCCCAAGCCTATGAAATATTTTATCACTGCTATTAGAGTTACTGCTGTTTTGCAAAGTCGTCTTAATTGGGTAAGTCAGTTCTGGATGTGTTCGACAAATAACAATTCTCTTGTTAAAAACAAATCATGGTTTTAATTTAATAGGGTTAGTCATATAAAGAGTGATTTTGTGTCAGCAAAACCTTTCTTTCTGACAAACAGTGTGTAATTTATGACAATCTAGTTAGCAATAAATGACATTAATCTGACCACTATGCCATTCTGTTCCTGGGGAATAATGTTCCCTCTTAATCAATAGCTGGGTAAATGCTCCTTTGCATTCCTTATCAAATGACAGCCAGATGGTACTGGTAAATTCATTCCAGCAGGATTTTAGAATTAGCTGGGTTTGTACTATTGTTAATCCTCTGCTGTCTGCGCCACTAGGACCTACCCACCTGTTTCCAGTAACCCTCAAGTTCGCAACCTTAGGAAATAGTCTGGCCAGATGGTTACTCAGAGACAGTGGAGCCAAGAAGCATCCCAAGAAGTGAGGCCTTTTTTCTGCATCAGTAAGAAGAAGAAAAAAGCAAAAAAAACAGTATCTTGCAGAAATAGTCAGCTAGGATTGCCCACCTCTGCATTTGTTCCTCAACACCCTGGTCTCTTTTGATGAAGTTTCAAAGTTTCTTAAGATTGCATGAGCTGTGTTCCTTAGTGCATAGTAAATTTGGAGCCGTGACCGCTGCCATACCATCATGTACTGACTTTGTGGGCCCGTCAAAGTGTCTGTGAGACCTTTTTCTTCATAATCACTTTGTTGCATAGCAACAATAATTTTGTCTCCAACCTATTGATCTGAGATAACATGTAATCCCCTCACACCAATAAAAAGGAAAACATATGGCAGCGCTAGGCTGGGAACCACTGGCCTTTGAAGTGACGGGACATTTAATCTCCGCTAAATCAAGGGGGGAATGGAGCAAGCCGTAAGCTCTGTTGGGCTGAGGCTCTGAGGATGCATTAGATGCCTGAGCCAATTAACCTGTGCTCTGGGAGAAGAGTCCAGTTTACACTCATCCTCCCCATTCCCTCTCTTTTATCTTGTGCAACTAAAGTACATTTCAGGTGAGCTTTGCTACAACCTTAATTGCTGAAATAAGCATCACTGTGCAATACCATACAAATAACTGGGCACCCCTTCCCTCTGGCAGGACGCTTATATGGGAGGTGAGGGTAAAGTTCAGCCGCTGCAAATACCGGTTTCAAAATTACATGGCTGGAGTTCTTCAGGCAAATGCCTCTTGCCTGTAGGGTATTTGTTTGGTAGGTCAGTCATCTGGCCTGATAACCTTGATATTTTTTGGATACCTCTAAACACAGGGCTAAAGACAGACTTTGGCATCTGAAACAGGATCTGCTTAGGGGACAGAAGTACAAAGTTAAGGTCAAAAACACTCAGGCAGGGAACGCAGAGCTTTGGTCCCAAGTGGGCAAAGTATCTCCCTGCTGCCATGCCCCCAGCACCGAACCCGAGAGGCTCTGCTGCCAGCCCTGCCCAGCCTTCCCATTTACCACTGCAGGCTGGAGCACGGGCTGGAGGTTGGCATTTTTATCATCTTTCTGAGGTACCTTACTGTTGCCCACATTGTGTAGGGAGCCGAAGCTCCTACAACTGGACTTTTAGATTCTTCCCTGGATAAAAATCTTGGTATCCACGAGGCAGTTAAATCCTCCTTGGGCCTGTCTTCATTTTTCTAGCCTGCATATAGCACTGGGTGAAATGTAGGTCCAAAATCTGAGGTCAGTAAGCATCTGGTCACTAATTTGAGCAGGAGTCGGGAGATAAGTCCTATGTTATTTACACTTGCCCAACACAACAACCAAAAAAGTGAATTCAAGCTAATTCCAGCACACCAAACGCAAACTCGCCAAATAGGCTTCAAAAATGCAAGTCAAACTTGAAATAATATTGTTACATTGGAAATCTCAGTGGAAGCCTTGAAGTGGATCAGAAGGCCAAGCTGGTATCTGAGCATGCTGCAAGAGCAGAGCGAAGGCTTCCGAGTCTCCCAAATCTATTGTATAGTCTGCTATCATATACAGCACGGGCTGGAAAATAGCACAGCGTTCACTTAAAAGGTATTTCTGCAGCTAGGGGAGTGACTACTAATAATCCTTTCTTTTCTGTCATTTGAACAGTATTCAGGTTTTCAGCAAACAGCGGACAAGTGCTTTGTTTGTGGACACCTCATAATGGAAATGGTAAGAAACCTAAATTCCTCACCGCGGGGTAGCTTGCTTTTCACGTACTTTGGGTAGTGCACTGTGAGACATTGTGCTTTTTCCCTAGTCAGACCATCACTGTGTCTTCACTGCTGTCAAGGTAATTTTTGAAACTGAGGCAGTAAATAAACAAAAATACCTTTATGTTCTATATTGCTATTAAGTACAGTAAGTTGGGCTTCATTTCTACACGAGATTGTGGGAGGCTGTTGTTCTGCCACATGCCAGTTTAAAAAAAAAAAAAGATAAATAGAATTTTTATGCTAAGGGGGGAAAATACAGCACAGCTTTGTATGAGAACATGGTAAAGGAAAACGGAGGCTGTGCTCTGTAAGACAGTAGAATAGCAAGAGCTCGTCAAATGGATGGAATCTGAGCTAGAGAGGAGAGGGACATTATCAGTAGTCCTGAGGTTTGTTGCCTGCTCTGTGAGTTGCTTTAATTACCTTCTGCCACTTGCTCCACATCAGTTATTGGATTAGTTATTAATTAGATAAAATATTTAAATATTTTATTTAAATGCGTTATTGCACTGGGATTTGTAGGGAACCAGTAGTCAGAGTTACTTTTATAATAAAAAAATCAAAGGGCTATGGGTTGGGCCAGATACTACTTGCATCATTTCAGTGGGTGAAAGTAGGAAGAATTTAGTCTGTTCTTCCTAAGCAGAAATTCCCAAACAAAATGAAGTGGCTTGCACATCGAAGAAGTGCAGATCATGTAGTCTGTCTATTTTCGTCTTGCTTTAAAATGTATATGAACCTCAGTGTGCCTAATAGAAGTAGCTATTCGGTTGCAAACACGGAGGTTCAGTAGGAGCTGGAACGGAGACTTCGCTAATGAGGATTCTGGCTCATATCCTGGCACCACTGGTTGGACAAGGATATTGTTCGTTTTAGCCCAAGAGCAAATTTCTAGAGTTGTGTCATGCTGGGAGGGGGAGGGGTATCCTGACTTGCATGCTTTGAGCTGGCCCTTAATTGCAGAATCCCAGGCAAGAGTCCATAATATCTCATTGGTGGAGCTGGAAGTTTGGCAGGTGCTTGTCTGCCTTTCTCCCATCAGCAAGCGTACTCTGACAAAAGGAAACAGCTCTGGGAGCTCCAGGAATTAAGCAGTCTTATTTGGCTAATTCCTCCCTGGGAGCGCACGTACAACGAATGTGCCTGCTTAGCAGTGGTGCCCGTGTACAGCTAGGGAGCAGAGAGCTGCAGCCCCACAGGCCTGGGCGCAACTGAAGCTGTTCAAGGCTGAAAGTGCAGTTGAATTAGGAGTTACTCTGTGCAAAGGAGTGGCTGCACAACCACGCCAGGTTAACAGCGTGTGTTACGTAGCTGCCTAGATAGCAACACACGCATGGAGACGAGTTGTTTCTGGCTGGGAACAGGCTTGCAAACCAAATGGAGTCTGATGCTACTCACTGAACGGAGAGCTATAGGGCTTTGTTAGAGGGGAAAAAAAGGTTAAATTAAATAGAGTTTGTGCATTTTTCCTATGTGCCACTTCTTAGTTCCTGTTGATTTGGTCTTTATTCATAGAATCACCTACAGGGCCACAAGAGCTTGGCCTGTGGAGATTTTTTATCTCCAGCCTACTAGCAGCTCCAAGCTGAGCACTGCTGTTAGCAGATACTTTTTGAAATTACCTTCCAAAGGTATTTCTTATATCTGAAATGTATGCAATTGGTGTTATAACCTGAAGATGATACCATGTCTCACTCTTCCCAGAGGCTTGTTCATGGGCTTGGTGCATCCTCCTTAATGTCCCAGTGCCACACTGAGCGTTATATACAGGGATGCCAGGCGGGAGGGGTTCTGTTCTGTAGTAGTGTAGCTGAGACTGCATCAGGCCTTTCCTTGAAACCTTTGAAGTGCAGTAGGGAAGGTCAGCATGGGAAAGGCCTGGGCAGATGGATGGAACTATATCCAAACACATGGATACAGCTGGAATTTTAACAGAAACTGATGGGCCCCTCTGACTGAGTGATCACCAGTCAGTAACTGTGGTGGATTAGGATCCTTAATGAATAAAGGGACACCTATTTATTTGCTTGTTTTGTTACTTTACTTTTTAAGTTTGAGTAATGACTAGTTGGATTCTGTCTGTCACAACCTGTTAAGTTTTGTGAATTAACTCTGTATCCCAGTAACTTGTATTGGCTGCAACAGATTTTCCAAGAAATGGTCTCTGAAGCCGTTTTTAATTTCTGTTGGCAGTATTGGCCCTGCAGAGTTAAGACTGATGGGTGTTAGCCTCATTTTCACAGTTCTCTCTCTTTATTGGGAGCCTACTGAAACCCACTGAAATAAGCAAGTTGATTGTTTTAAAAGGCCCCTTGCTGACAGATCTGCAGAGTGGTAATTTTATCCTAAAGTGCTTTTCTCGCTGACATTATTAAGAATCAGACACAGCGATATATGCTCTTTGCCTCTTAAGATCTTACAGGCCCTTGGAAAGTCATACCATCCTGGCTGCTTCCGCTGTGTGGTGTGTAACGAGTGTTTGGATGGAGTCCCCTTCACTGTAGATGTGGAGAACAATATTTACTGTGTCAAAGACTACCATACGTAAGTACACAAATCCATTGCATGCTTGGAAAAATTATAGTAGTTATATTATTGGTATAGTTATAAGCCTGGTAATATAAAAAGGGTCATTCCTATTTGCTCAGATGTCCCTCAAGTGCTGCCCTCGCATGTTGCATTTATGAAGTATTTTTAAGTTATATTAAAGGTCACTTCATGGGCCCAGTGTGGCATACAGTGGCCAGGTGAGGTTGAAAATCAAGTTGTGTCAGAGGATGTACTTCTCTGGTGGCTGTTTCTCTGCTTCTTTCGGGACTTTCAATACTAATTAGATCAGGCTAATTCTGCAAGTGATGGTAGGTTCTGCCGGCTGTTTCTAAGATTCGAGGTTCTGGTAGTGCCTGACGCTGGGGAGTGTAAGTTAGGTTAACCTAGACTGGACAGTAGACATGTAATTAGCAGCTAGTGTTAGAATGGTTTTAGCCTCACCTGACAAAAAGTTTTGTGGTTTAAGTGATTGCTTTTGGACTCCTTTGTGGTCCTGCTCAAAGGCAACATGGTCCAGTCAACGAATAACTGAGCTTATGCAGCAAGAGTAAATCCCTCTGAACTCAACCCTATTGGTTGACCGTGTTACAAGGGTAGAGTGAATGTTGCCTCAGTGATTGTCGTAAAATGCAGCTGCGGATAATAAGACCAGTTGATGTATTTGGTTTAAGTAGATCCTAGCCATGATCAGCTCCTCTCCTATTTAGCATGGTTATGTCTTCCTGATGTCAGATGGTGACAGTCCCCAAGTCAGGAGCTGCTTTGCAGTCAAAGCAGCGAGTCTCTGGAAGAATTTGAATGGCTTTATGAGTAAAGAAAGGTAAGAGAAAGGGCATGTGTGGGAAGAAGGCTGCGATTCACTATGCCTAGAGGTCAGGAAGACCTAAGCAATAAAGCTGGGGTAGATCAGCCTCTTCCAAATCTCCTTTTCCCTGAATATCATCAAACATTTAGACATGTTTCAAATCCTGTGGATCTACGTTTTGCTAAAAACAAGGCATGGTTAGAGTAGCTCTCTTGGTTCTGCTTTTTAAATGTGATTTGAACACTTCCTTCTTGCACCCTAGGGTTTTTGCACCAAAATGCGCTTCTTGTAACCAGCCGATCCTACCAGCACAGGTATGTGTTAACATGCACTGAGAGAGAAAAGTTTCTTTAGAGAAAACAGCTGTTGGCATATGAACACTTTCTAAAAACACATTAGATGCTTCTCCTCCCTCTTCCAGAATCTATACTGTGTCAGATACTAAATTAAATACAGTTCAGCAGTAATGTCACTCCCAAACATTCCCAGAGGTTGTAATAGTCATACTACTTAATGCAGCATAGTACTTTGTATCTTTAGGGTGCTTTCCAGGTCTTAATTATGCTGTTATAAATCTCATTTAATTGAAAGCCCTGACTGGGGCTCCAAGAACAACCCAACAAGTAAAGCCCTGTTTATTTTTAGAATCTGCTATTAGCTCAAGTAGCAATTTTCCTTGTCTGCTACGTTTGCATTTCTGATGTGGTTCTGTTAAGATGCCCAAACTTGAAAAGACATCTGAGGGTTACCCTGACCCTGTGAAAAGACCACACAGTCTGTCATCCTGGGGTCGCAACGTAATGAGAGTGCTTAAAGGAGTGGAAGAAGCAGCAGCAAAGTTGGCTAAAAGGGAAGCCAGTGAATGACCTGCTTGCAACCTCAGCCTATCCTGACAGTATAGTAGCACGATAAGACTTCTGCATTAAGACATCACTTTTCTGCCAGTGGCGCTCCCTCTTACTCTGGTGGGTGCAGGACCCTCTGAGTTCCCATTGCTGAGGTCACTGACCAGCTCATTTGTAAGCAAGGGCCTCAGCGCCTCTCTCCTTTTCCTCTTGTCCTGTTTATAGAGCCAGAGCTTGCATCCGATAAGCTGCTGTGCCCTGGTAAAGCCTGTGGCTAGAGCCTTTCAGCATGCCCACCTCCATCACTCTGCACGTTACTCTCTATTTGTTGCTGTTATTTCTGTTAAATGGCCAGGTCTCACATAACTAAAAACCTTATAAAGGCTGAGCCAGAACTGCTTGTACTGATGATGGGATGTGAGGAAAAAAACCCTATGTAAGTTTCACTGGATTTGTGTCTTAAAAAATGACTTTTTAAAAAAATAATAAAAGAAAAAAAAAAAAGCAGTCCTACTGCTGACTCATCTGATGGCTAGCAGGATAGACTCCACGTTCTTTCCCATGGAGGTTTCTTAGGTTAGTTCAAGTCTAGCAGTGCAGGTACTAACTTGCCCACAGCTTCTCCCAGACATAGTCTACGTCATATCTGATGCTCTAACCACACCTGGAACTGGAAACAATGCAAGGCAACAAATTTAATGAGCTCTGTCTTCAGAGGCTTCAGAATGGATCAGG
>NW_009229550.1:77571-87441 GCF_000690835.1 Fulmarus glacialis
GGCTCCTCTGCAGGGCCTGGGGCTCCCAGGAATTACACAACACCACTGCATCCACCCTCACGTTGAGGTTTTGACCAGTGCATGTAATTACCTGCCGGACTGGTATGTAAATCCCTATGGGGTACATACAGTGACATGTGCATGTGCAAAATAGCTGTGCAGGAGATGGTTTGAGGGGAATACAAGTCCTGGAAAACTCAGACCAGGATGTCTACAAGGAAAAGTTACCCAATCAGCAGGTCATAGTTTTTGGCTGATAATTCATTCATATCCTGGGTGCCCTTGGAAAATTATTTGATTTCAAGACTAATTTGTCCCTTGAGGATGAAGTTTTGGCTACACTTCCCAAATGACCTCTACAGCTTAGGTATGTCAGACACCCACATTGCTGCTAAACAGCAAAAACTGTGCTGTGCACCAGGGGACAAGACCTTCAGCGGTCACAGGACTCTGCTCTGCGGAGGAAGAGGGGATCCCCCAGAGAAACAGCTCGCCAAAGCGATAGGTTGGGCACTGAAAAAAAGATGGAGAAAACACCGCTTACAAGCCCATTCTCTGCTTCCCCAACAGGGCTCCGAGGAGACCATTCGGGTGGTGTCAATGGACAAAGACTACCATGTGGAGTGCTATCACTGCGAGGTAAGCATCAGGCGTCTCTGCCAGCCTGCCACACAGCAGGGCTTTGCTGATAACTAGCAGCCTCTTGGTAGGTGCCTGACTCGCACCCCAGGGTGCGCGCGCTGGCTCTTGCACGTCTGGGCAGGTAGGGCTCTGCGCCATGGCTCCCGGAGGGAGGCAAAGGGGTGAGTGCTAGCTGGGCTGCAAGTGGTGCTGCCATCTCCAGTACCAAATTAGTTTCTTTTTTTCCCCAGTCTATAAACTTCAAAAGCTGGGTTTGGTTGTTCGGGTTGAATTTTCCCAATTCTTCCAGATGGGGAGAGAGCAAAGAGTAGGTGCCGGTTCTCTTTTTCCTGATCTCTGGATGCAGCTTGCGTGGCTCTGATCTGAGAAGACTTGGAATTTGTGTTGCCTGTGCAGGGAAGGACCCTCTCTCCTACACTGGAAGGCTTTTCTAGGGGATCTGATTTTTTTCCATGCTGAATGAATGTAAATTCTTTACTAGAAAAGAGACAGGGATACCACTGACTTTCTGTCACTTTTTTTAGGAATAGTTTCTTTTTGTGCAGAACGTTTATTTATTGGGGCAGATCAAGTTGCGGGATTAGTGCTCTTGCTTCGGCGAGGAGAGCTGAGTTCAGTCCTAGCTCTGAGTCTGGGAGCATGAGGAGGGAAGCAAACTCCGCAATTTGGGATCAACCCAAAACTTCCCTTTTGCTGTAGGTTTGGTGCTCAGATATAACATGCAAATATCCACACAGATTCTAACTGTGCTACCTAACTCTTTTAACAGCAGAGGGAAAACATGCAGCAATACTATCTTCCATGCACTTTTGCACAAAAAGGTTTTACGAAGAGATTTCCAATTGAGGGAGGAAATAACCTCCCTCAGGAGGAAATTCAGGGCATCCTGAAATGTATATGAACCTAAATGTAAGGAAGACCCCGTCCACTCAGCTGTCTCCTTCCAACAGAGATACCTGATACTCCATCCTTTTCTGTTAATTTTTAAAGAGAAATTGGCACAGGATATCGCAGCATTTTGGAGCGCTGTACTTCCCTCCTCCTTCTTCCCCCATCTATTGCTTTGTGCAGGCTTCACCTAAGATGACAGCTCCCTCCCCTTCTCTCTCAGGCTATTGACTTTATATTAGAATGTCCCAATGGGGGTTTATTTTCAGTTCTGTTTCATTATTCATTTCCCCATTCTCCTTCCAGTTTGAGGCAAATCAAGCTGTCTCCACATCTGCCCAGAATGGCAGAGTGCATTTATGTACAGAAATCAGGGGGTTAGCCATGTGTTAACAGGGGTGGGTTGCTGCCTAATGGTCTCAAATCAGGCACTCAAACTGTACACACTGGGCCACTGCGGTCTCCAAATACTGCTAGAAAAGTTAGTGCCAGTATTTTGAGGTACTCACTTTTGCAAAGGCTATGATGAGTTACGCAGCCACTTCTGAAATGCCATTAATGTCATCATCACCTGGTGGCCATGCAAAGTCAGTAGTCAGTTTGGAAACTTTGCTGCTTTTCTATATCATCTCTTTCTTGTGCCACCACTTAGCTTCTACTGAGAAGTTCAAGCCAGTTTACATATCAATAGACACCCACTCAAAAACTGAAATCCACTGAGAAGGCAGGTTTTCTCATTGCAGAAAAGGAATACAATTTTGGAGAGAGAAAAAGGTACGGAGACTTGGCATATCTGTAGGGTATCTGAAATTGTTAAATTCTAATGAGGAATTGAATTTTACATCTTGGATAAAGAACTATAGAGTAGTTATATAACATATATAACACACAGAAAACTACCTTGGCAGAAACTTTGATTAAAGCCTCCCTAAACTAACACTCCAGTTTTAAAGCTTACTTTAAAACCCATTTTTCGTTCTTATTTCAGCATTGTAAAATTTGAGGAGTTTAACTTGAGCTATGAAAGCTGAAAAATCATACTTTGTGTCCAATTAAAAACTTTGCAGCAGTTTTCAATAATAGAATTACCTATATGCCCAACTAGTTCAATTGGTTTTTTCCTTTGTATTAAGTGCGCAGATACATACTCAGAATCTCTGGTTTGTCAGGTCTGGTCACAGGAACAATTTTTAAGTATTTAACATACTTGAAACATCAAATCCAAGCACAAAACTGCGATGACTTTCCAATGTCCTCATAATTATAATGATGACAGCTGAGAACTGGGATCATCTCTACTGCGGTGTACATAATAGTCAGCAGGCAGGATCATTGTTTGTTGTTTTTCTTTTTATCTCTGCTCCTCCACTGTTGTTCACCCATGTCATCCCTGTAGTTATGTGCCAGTCCCAGAGATACTAACATATTTCCACTAAAGGTGGACCATTGGCCTTGAAGTCTTTATTTTTTTTTCATTCCAAATTTGGAGAAGGTGCAGCCCTGCTTCAGCAGGGAAACATGTCTCATCTCCCCCTCTTCCCCACTCCTCTCATTCTCTACTTATGCTCCCCCATTTCTTGCTCACTGCCTTGTTGCAGAATTAGCCCCTTTTCTGTTCTAACCTTTTCCAGGTTGTATGTGTCAGGGTCAGTCGTGGCCTATTTTGTCTGATTTGCATCAACATTTATTAGATGAAGAAGAGACCGGAATGGGAAACAATGGGGAAAAAATGCTTGGTACTACTATGGACTGTCCTGTTTGATTTCAGTGATGTCATTTTGCTTAATATGAGAGAGTCAGGGTCCACCTACCAAAAACTCTTGAGGTTGCTGGCTTTGGAGGCATGGGAGGGAGCTCTCAGGGTTATGCAAGATAGGTCAGCGTTGTTGTGAGATGACCTACCTGAATCACTCAGTAATCTGGGATGCATATGTTTCTTCTAGGATTGTGGCTTGCAGCTCAATGATGAGGAAGGCCATCGTTGTTACCCATTGGAGGGCCACTTGCTCTGCCACGGCTGTCACATCAGACGCCTTAATATTAAACTGCCATCACATCCACCTCCGAGCTATCCAATGCATGTCACAGAACTCTGAAAGACATTTCCATTACCAATAAGACGTTTGAAAGAGAAGACAAAAATCTAAAAATTAATTTCCTGTTCCTTTAAAGATGAGATTCCAGTAATAACCATCTAAACCAGCTATTTATTTTTTAAATCAGAGGTGAGGGGTCCTTTTCTGATCTTGTACATACGCATTCTTTTATCTAGACATTTTCACTGAGACACCGTCTACTTGAACAAATAATTCACCACTAAACTGTAACTGTAAATGGCAGCATTTATAAAAACAATGGTACAAAGGGCTGCTCTGCACTCCCTACCCACTCTCCTTCAGTGGAGATTTCGCCCAAGTAAGGGGTGTAGAATTACTTTCCAAAAGTTAGCACCTTATCATATTGCAGCAAGCATGATAAGATAAATGCTAGCATTTTAGCTAGTTTTGTTGAATTCTGGTCTTAGAGAATACAGTCTCACATTTTTAAAAACTTAGATTCCCAGAAGTAGTGTATAGGAAGCAAACAAGTGTTTTTTAGCAATGACAGTTTTCAGCACGGGTTAAATAATGGCATTCTATGAAGACACGTCAGGCCAGCTTTCCATCCTAGAAGGTTCCACAGTCATCCAAAGACTATTTAGCTTGTTAAAGAAATATGGCAAGCATCTCATATAAAAACCACATTACAGAGGAATATATCCAAAAGATTGGCACGTGCAGGATCCTAACAGTGGAAGAAAGTTACAGATCTCTGTAATTGCTTGCCGTGTACAAATGTAGCCATGGTTTCAAAATGCATTCATATCAACTTGATGATTTGGCACTTACTAAAGAATTCATCTTTTAAACCTGTTTTTTGTTTAATAGGGTTTGCAGCCCCTTTCTATGCAAAGGTACACTTGTCTTTATACTACTTGTTTTATACAAGACTTCATTTGTTACCAACTGCTTTATGATTGTATGTTGATACATTATTAAAAAAAAAAAAAAGAGGGGGACAGTGGTTTTTGTATTATCTTTTCAGCTTTGTGTTCTTTTCTAGATGTATTTTTGAACTGATTACGGTGATTGTCTTCATTGGAAAACAACGTTAGCAGAAATAATAATTTAGAGAGTCAGACCATTGAAACATTGGTATTTTATAACAAGTATTAGATGTACATAGAATGTACACACTTTCATATTTTGCATAAGCTTTTACAGTAACCTCAGAGCTCTGGGGAAATACATGTCTTCCGTATAGGAAGTTAGATGAATCTTTTTTTATGGTTTGTTTTCTACCATGTGTTGATGATTTACATGCAAATCACACATCTGTATGTTTAAAAAATTCCTTGCATTCTCATGAGAATTGATCCAGCCTTCCTGAATTTATATTTTAAATAAATCCATCATTGCTGTCTTTAACTGTATCCAAAATTACAGTAAAATAAAGTTGTTCTGCTCCAGAGGAAGTGGAAATACCAGGCCAGATTCTCCGCATGTGTCAATTGGGACATTTCCATGCCAGTTCTCAACATGTTGAGAATCTGACGGATCCCATTCAGAAATGATCCCATGTTAAATTTAGCACGCAGACTGATGAAATGACTTGACTTACTTGGCAACACTATTGCAATTTAGTTTCTTATGCTCCGTTGATTTTTTGAAAGCCATTTGTGGTGCTTTTGAAAAGTACAAAGAGCATCCAATGGACACTGATTCCTAAGTGGAATAATTAACTCCCTTAACAGAACTTTTTGATAGTCTGTAATTTCCTTATAGGGGAAGGGAGGGGGCAGGAAAAATTCCTGGGAGCTTTTTTTTCCTGTAAGGGACAAAAGGTATGTTTCCTGAACTTTTGCCAAACTTCCATTGGCCTAGATTAATCTGTCCTACTGAATGCTCCTTGGCAAGTCAGATGCTTGTTTAAAAAGTCATTTTTCTAATTAACATATATCAGTTTATAATTAACATACTTAATGTGGTAGCCATGTTTTGAAGGAATTACAGTGCAACTAGTGCCATGTTTCTACAGTGTGACTTAAGAGGCCTGGCCTGCAAAAGAGAGGACATTGGGTGCATGCACACTTCTTCTGCATTTGCAAACATTACCTCTGTGTCCATAGTCACCAGCCCAGCCTCAGAAGGAAGTGGAAGTACATGTGCCTCTTGCCCAAACAGCAAATGCTAGAAAAGGGAAACAAATTGTCTTAAATTGGATTGTATGACTAGGTCAATTCCTTAAGGTTATTACAAACATGGAAGATACCAGAACTTCAGGATAAACCTTTAGCATCAGCTGCAATGTAATACTTTTTCCATTTAAGGAAGCTGCTTTGGAGCACATTTACCTTTGAGGCATTTTTACTTGCTAGCTAGTCTTTATATAGTAAGGAACCCAAATTAAGAAAATTATCATTAAAATACACAGAGAAGGTTTGGGTCTGTTCCTGTGAGCAAGTCATCCCGTAACAGTACTTGCTATACTAGAAAAATGCTTTGCTCTACCAGTATAGAAGCAAAACCTTAAAAAAAAATCACAGTGGCCAGAGATGGAGATGACTTACTCTGGCATTCTGCCCAGTTTTCTGCCAGTGCCTTCCTTAGCACTTTGCCTGCTTCATGGCAAGTTTAAGTTTCCACTCCAACATACTTTTCAAGGGACAGCACACTAGCTAACATGTACATACCATACCTTTTCTTCTTTTTTTAAAAAAAGATCATCCTGTAGAACAAAATAATATTTAATTTCATTTCACATGTTAATTTGTCAGTCTCTTGTAGTTCTACTCAGTTCCAATGTGTTAAGTATCAGCATGGTAAAAATATCAAAAGGTAATATTTCAGTATAGAATAAGCAATTTGTTTAAAACCAGAAAGCAGCAGTTGTTGTTCCAGTATTTTCTATAGACAGGTGCATTCCATTACTGTATAATGAAATACAGCTTTGCTTTTCCAGCATTTAGTATAAAAACTGGAGCTTGAGTGAAATTTGCCAGTTTGTTTTGTTGTTGTTTTTTTTTTTTCCCCCAAAGAGGAAAAATAAAAGCAAGTCTAAAATAATGATGTGCTGTACTCTTTAGTGCTAGTGACATTTTTCTGCATATTTTATCTCCCGTCTGGGGAATTATGTAAATGAGAAAGCTTCTTTTGATGATTTTTCTTAAGGAATATTCAGTTCAAATCAGTTCAACACAGATGTAAACTTTCTAGAGTTCATTTTATGATGTGGTTGTTCTTCAGAAGCCTTTGCTGTACTTTGAGAATATTTCCATAAAGTTAAAACAATAACAACTTGTTCTCATTTGCATCAGGACTACACCTTTCCATTTTGGTAAGGAATCCTACAAAGTCCCTACAGCACAAAGCTGTTGGAGGCGATTCAGAGTCCCTCGTGCACTGGAGGACGTGTTCCAAAGTACCAAAATAATAATAATTTGAAAACAAAACAAAAGAATGCACTCAGATAATTGCGCTTTCAAAGAGAGTTTGTTTGGGTTTCTTTCCTTTTCCTTTCACTTGTGTGCCCGTCTGTGTGTGTATATATTTTGTAAGGTGGAGCTTCAAAAGGAAAACATGGTTAGAGGAGCTCTTTAAGACCAGAAATTCCAGAGTAGTTAAGTAAACCAAAGCTCTAAAGGAGACAAAAGCTGCTTTCTTGTGTTTCAAGAAAAGTTTAAAAGTTTGTGATTCATCCTGTAACTAATGCCGTAACTAGAGTATATAATTTGACTTAAATTAAGTTTTCATTTGAGAAATATTTTCATTTTCTTTAAAAGAATATAGTTTTCTTCCAAGAACTTGGACCAACGTTGATTTTTATTTTGTAGGAAATATATAAATTCCCAGTTTGTATATCATGTAACTAGTTTACATGCTGAAAATATACATTAGTTTAACTATTTTTGTGTATATATCCTTGTAAAACCTTTCAATGTGCTTCTGTCTTGTAGTCTTTAAAATTACTTGTGGTTTTGTGTTACAGTGTTTGATTCCCTTGATTGTTGAAGAAAAAAATTGGGAAATGTAGATTTATTTATCTAAAGAAGAAGCTACTTGCTATCATCCTAAGTTATTTAATATTAAAGTCAGAAGTTTCATTTAACCTTAGATGCTATAATCTGCTTTTTTCAATAAAGACATTTTGTAGTTATCTTTGATTTTGTAGTTTGTTGCATATAAGTATTTCATTTTTTTAATCTAGGTGGGCACTAGAACAATTTTCAGGAGACCCTTGTATTGCCTACAGAAATGCCTAACTGATATTAATTGATTGCAGCTGCGTTCATGAAAGATTTTGGTCCTCCAGTGCAAGTGTTACTAATTAAGGTCTAAAATATGCCCACAGCTAACGTTTTGCAGCTGCACTTAGAAAAGAATTCAGCCACTCTGGCAATTTTTAATTAAGCTTTAACCAGGCTGGCTAGTTCACATGTAGGACAGTCAGTATTGAGGAACACTTCCTTTTCAAGACTATTTTTTGGAGTGTTCCAGAAGAGAAGTACTTGCCTGGGCTATGAATTTGCATAGCTTTAAGCAGTCAGACCTTGGTTTGGGGAATTTTCTTGCTAAGTCACAGTAATTCAGAAACTGCGGCCAGAGCTCTGACAGGATCGAAAAGATGCTCTTTTATGTATTTTACCTTTCTGAAGCTCTTTGCCACTTTCTTGTCTCCAGCTTCATGGCACAGATGGGAGCTTGATCACATTTACCTTCTGCACACAGTGGTCCTGCAAGAGCAGCTGTGTCTGTCAGGCAAAAGGTTCATCAGCGCTGGTATCTTGTCTCCAACTATGGCCAAAAGTGGATGCCTGGAGAAAGAGTACAAGAACCAGTTTCTTCCTGGTTTCCTTATATTCAGTGGGTTTCCTTTCCATTAAGCTGGTCAGTCTACCATCCTTGTGGATGCTCTTTCCGCCAGTGACTCACAGAAGCCAAATACTCACAAGCTGCTACTTCAGTGTGATGCCACCGTCTCCTCCAAAGAGGCCTGCTCTGCAGCTCTGCCACCCTGGCTTTGCAAAGTACAAATTACTTCACATTTGGAAATGAAACTTAATGGTGGTTTTCACACAATGGCTATTTCGGCAAATTTTTCTTTTGCACAGTCAGAATGGAAAGAGTTACAAATGCCACAATTGTTTTAGGGACACAGTCTGCACTTCTGTGCTTTGAAACAGATGTACCACGCTTCTGTAGGGCCTTCACATACATGCTATTTTCTCACTCTCATAATTTTTTAAAATTCATTCAAAATGAGCAATTCATGCCGTCCTTGAAGAAAAAAAAAAAAGCACAAAGACTGGCCAACTCAAAGCGTTTTAACAGTCCCTCACCACATGGGTGACACAAATGTAGTCAAAATCTAGGACATATTCTTAATGCAGCAAGAATTTATACCAACCCATAACCAGCCTGGTTGAAAAGAACAGAGTACTTAAAAATATTAACTGTCCCTTGTGGGCCTCCTTGCAGGACACACATACTGGAAAATGAACATACATTCACTGCAGGAAGGGGGTGAGTCAGGACCCAGCTCTCAGAGGGGAGCACCACAGAAGACTACACTGTCGTAGGACTCCCTGGCATGGCAGCTGAGCCATGGGGCAGTGTGTAACTGGAAGCTGTTGCATGACACTTGGTTGCTAAATCTGGCATGCAGATTATTCGGGAGGGCTTTGCTAGGCCGGCTCTACACCTTACCAGCCGTCCCCAGGTCTGCGCCCTTCGCCTTGCAGCTATTGAGTAGAACAAGGCTTTTTCCAAGTCATCCCAGGGCTGAACCAGAGACACTTGGCTAGTGCTGGGAACCATTAGCAATACATGAGCTGCCTTCAGCTCACATCCCTGTTACTCAGCTTTAGTTCCCCTAATTCATAGACTCATAGAATAAGTGAGGTTGGACTAGACTTCAAGAGGTCAGCTAGTGCAATGCTCACCACCGACACACACACTCAAAGCAAAAAAACAAAAAAAACTATGTGTGTGTCTGTGTATATATCTATCTATATATAGCGCCTAATATATATATATATGTAATATCTTAAATATTCCCTTGGGTGTGTCGCTGGGGAAGCTGGAATTGCAGTCTCATTCCTACCCCACAGCATTTCTTAATCAGCCCAGTCTGACAGGTAGTAACAAAGCTGCTCAGTGTTCACATTTGGCACTGCAGGTTTCTTTCCAAGACACCAGCTGGCTGGATCACTGACGCCCATGCCTTTAACTTCACACCAGCTAAGAGGAGAAAAAGGTGGCAGAGGCTAGCAAATGTAGACAGGCAAAGAACCAGGGCCCT
>NW_009229550.1:87474-90161 GCF_000690835.1 Fulmarus glacialis
TATGAGCACTGCAGTTTGCAAGCGTTTTGGGCTGACATGGCTTTTTGCAGAGGCAACATCTGCGATTTTTTTTTTTCTTTTTCCCCTAAAACATCCTCATTTCAATCACTGATTTATTTACATTAAACATTGGAACATAGCAACAGACACCTTTACTTGTAAAATCTATTTAAAAGCAAAGGACAGGAGTCTGTGATTACAGCCACTCTCCCATCCAAGAACTCAGACCTCGTTACTCTGAATGCAGTTTAGGGCAGCAGCAACCTGCAAGCTGCTTCCTGCTTGCTGCCCCATTTGGAGATCTATGATTTCACGCAGCCTTAAAAAGCACTGAACTTAGCTGAATTTGCCAGACTATGACCCCAGTTGGTGCTACAACTTCATGCTTGGGGTTCACTTACACATAAGAAACTTTGAAGCAGGAACTACTAAGCAAGGTCTGGAAACAGTGGGCGAGAGCTGGGCGTTGTCAGACACATCAGTCTTCTCTGGACACCCATTAAGCAGAGGGCATTGGTTTCTGGAGTAAATTGTAGGTCATCCCTCAGTCACCACCGCTGGGCTCATTAGCAGCTGAACTACATATTTTAAAAGCTATGGAGTTAACCACAATTTTTGGTAAAACTCCAGAAGACAAAAAATATTTTCTTCCTGTTCAAAATTAATTTAAGGTCCTCTTCTAATGCTCAATGCAGTTCTCGCCATCTCTTCACTTACACTAAGACAGCAAAAATAAGTTGCCATATTGTTTAAGAGCACATAAGAGCTAGCGCATTTCTGCTGTACCTGCATTTTCCCTGTGCTGTCAGTTTCTGTCCCATCAGAAGAAAATATACTGCATTAGATAGCAAAAATTGCTGTGCTCACACACATAGCATAGGAGAAGTACAAACTGAAAACTGTACAAAAAGTTAAGAAACCATGTGGAGAGGTGGTTTGCCAGAAGTGATAAAATAAGCATCTATCCAGCAACACATTTAAGAACAAATTCTTAAAGGTTTGTGTCACAGCTGAAAAAAAAATCCACAAACCCCCACATTTGTATGTACATGTCTGGAAAGTCATCACCTCAAAGAACAAGTACTGCATTGGTTAGTTACAGTAATTCAAGCGGTTAAATGGACTATCAAAAAACCCCTGTTCATTAAAAATTTGACACATTTAAACTATTGCAGGAATGTTAAAGCCAACTGATCGGTTAATTACTGGCTGGTCTGGCAGGCAAATAAAAGCCAGAGGCACCCCTCGATGCTTCCAGGCACTGTAAGGAAACAGCGACGTGCAGTTCCCAACTGGTGTAAATGAGTCTCGCGCAGCTAAAACCAAGGAAGCTGTGCTGGTTCATGCTAAATGAGTGTCTCACACCCTTTGCGAGACAGGGCATTAGAATAGGAAAAATAATTTATTGTATCAAGCTGTGTCTTTTACCACCTAAATCCTGCAGCTGAAAGCTTCATGAGTCAAATGCGACAAGCTTACCAGAGGGGAAATAAAGCAGCAATAAATTCTGCTCTGTGAAGGTCAGTTATTGTGTGGCTCTGGTCTCACCTAAGCGCCTTTACTTGAAGTTCGCAAAGGTCACACACTGTGTGAGGATGGATGCAGCGACAGAGTAGGGAAGAAAAAGAAAATGGCATGCGTGGCAGGGTGCCAGGGAGAGAGCAACAAGACTTACCTGCGATACCTGCAAGCCACGCATTTAACTGCACTTACCTCTACCAGTGGACGTGGGTCCCAGAAATTTTTTTTCACAGAGCTGCTTTAAAGTGGTGAGGAAAAAAAGGGCATTAGTATCCTGCAGCAGGAACTGCTGACTGTCTTCCAAAAGGACGGTGGTGGCACTCTCCACAGCTGGCTGTGCCTGGGCTCACCTGGGAGTTGGTCCTTTTTCTCACTCCTCCTTCCTATATCAGAAAAAGAATAGAAAGAGAAAATAGAAATAGAAAATTTACCACTTAATGGTAAAAGTGACAGACATTCAGCTGCAGTAATATCTGCCTTTAGTTGGCTATAAACATTATCTCATTCTCTATTCTAAAAAAATGTTTGTAACCTTTTTTTAAATAACTTACTTTCCTTGCAATCAGCTGCTAGCCATTCTCTTACTCACACAGCACATTTTCCAAGCTCTGGATCAAAACCATATTTTTTTAAAAGCCAGAAAAACTATTTTAAAAAAGAATAAATTTGCTGCCAGTTAATATGTAATTGGCCAATTATTTTCCAGAAGCCCCAACAGAATGGGAAAAAATTAATAAAAATGTCTGTATGGAAGAGCCCATGAATGCCTCTGAAATAGAGCAGAAGTCCTTAAAGAATGTGCCGTTGCACCTTCCAAACTGAATCAAAAAAGAAGGGAGGTGAAACAAAACAAAGTTTTCTTAAAATATTTCTTATTTTATTTTGCAACGTACAGCAGCAAATCTGCTAAATCAATGGCTCTGGCAGCCGCCAGAAAACGCTTTGATAAAGCATGCTGGATTTCATGATATAATTTAACTTTGACTTGATTTTTTTTTTTTTTTTGCATTAATCATAATATCTTCAAAGCTGAAATCTTTTCCTTTGCTGATGAGCCAAAAGATAATATGAAGCTAGGCACCTACTGCAGTCAGTAATTTCCATATCACCTTTCCCAAAAATTTTATGCCTTTATTATTTGCACCCCAGGTCTAAGGATCTCCTGC
>NW_009229550.1:90172-142040 GCF_000690835.1 Fulmarus glacialis
CAGCAGGCACCGTCAGGAAGTGCAAAGCAGGAGGTACCAAAGACTGCTGTTTCCTTTGAGCTGGTCTTCAATTGCCACCTTGTATCTAACCATACAGCCCAACAGAAAGTGGCACTGTAGAGAGGATGCTGCAGAGAGTCAGCAACGCTTCTGTATTAAACAGGAGTGAGGAGGTGAGCAGGACTGTATGTAACATGCCAGCTGCTATCCCTGTTTGCAAAGGAACAGCAAAATGAGCTGTTAGCTGCTGCTGTGGTGCAAGAGCAGTCTCTTGACGCTTCATCCAAAAGCTCTGCAGTGCTACTATCACTGCACGTGGTCCTTTGGATCTGCTCATGAAGGTGGCAAAGGTTTTGTTTGTCCTAATAGCACCTCCCCCCTCAATAAACCCCAAACCCACATACATGAACTTACTGCCTATACTATACACAATATATAAAAATAGTAAATCCACATGTGGAGCTGTAAATGGGCTGAAAGGCTGTTTTGTGCAAAGATCCCATTTTAGAAGGAACCAGGCCACATGAGATTCGCTGCCAAAGGGTTACAGAGTATTTTAAATGTATCCCAATATTATTCTTTGGAGGCAGGTGATAACACCACTTGCATGTACATAAGCACATTTCCTCACACTATCTCACAGTGCACGTTATTCCTTACTCCCTCTCCAGCTGAAGTTTACTAAGCAAGGGAGTTCTCCCTGTCTGAGTTGCAGATACGTGCTCAAGGACGGGCAGCAGAGGCGGCAGAAAAGGGACCCACGAGCTCTGCCCGCTGCAGCCGTGGCGGGGCATGGGCTGGGGCCAGGCTGTGGCAAAAGACTGAGGTCGAACTCCTGTGCTGCTTTGGGTGACTCTTTCTAGATACCATCCCGCAGCCTGCTGCAACAAAGCACAGGTTTGCAAGCAGAGCAAGAGGCACCCTCCTGGGTTTTCTCGTGTTTGGGTCTCAGATGAAAAAAAAGTTGCAGCATGTTGAATTAAAATAAAGAAGTCCAAAAGGTGGGCGAGACGGAGGTGACCCGGCCAGTGGCTCGGTTTGAGGAGCAGACGGCCACTGCTCAGCCTCCCGCACGGTGCCAAGTGCACTGACTTTGAAGGACATGGGAATGTCACCAGAGGACCTTTTCCAGTGGAAATATCAAAGTTATTTCAAACAGATACCCCTGAGGAGCATACTCCATCCTCTCCAGTGCCTCCCGGAGTGCACAGCAGAGCCAGCTACCAAGCAAGCATTAGAAAGGCAAGAACAGCACCACCGGTCCCTCTCCTCCTCTTCCAAAATGGCTGTTTGGAGCTGAGGGCTGGCACGAAGCCTCATCAAACCCCCCATGTTGTGTAACCCCAAGAGGCCTGACAACACCTCTGCTGCGTTTCTTGCCTGGAGGAGATCAGTAATTATTATCTGGGAGGCCGTGAAGGAGACCCTCCTCTCGCGCCTGCTGCTGTGAATTGCAGTAAACTCCACTAAGTTCCACCACAGGAAGACCAGGTTTAGCTGTGCAACTATCTCAATTTTTTTTTTTTTTTGGTAGTAGAAGCTTCTGGAAGTCACTAAAAATAAGTTTGTTTGGGTTTTTAAACCTAATCCAAACACATTTGTGTCGTCTTTCAAGATGGCACTTCCCCCTTGTCCCTACTTGACAACAGATTTTTCAGTCATTAAGAATGCTCCGCATGCACAGAAATATCTCGGGTTATTTTTCCCATAATCAAAAGAAAACAAATCCCAGAGCAGCCCTGGCAGGCCGCTTCCGGCCAGCACCGCTGCCCCCCCCAGAGACTCATCATGCTCGGCTGCTGCCTTCAGAGGGCAAACCAGAAAGTTTGCCTTCAATACAAAATTAAAGACTGAAACAAACTGACTTCTCCCCCCTCCTCCCCCCCCAAAAAAAACCCAAACTCTTGCCCAACTACTTTGCCATTAAACATATTCCAAGACAGTAATTTAGATGTGTATGAGTGGCTTGGATTGTATAAGCCAGCATTTATGTTCTCTCCCCGCTCCCCTCCTGCTGTCAGTACCATTTGATACGTTCCTGGCCAGTGCTGGAAGCTCACATCACACTGCAGTCACTTGTAAGCAGTTGCGGTACAGCTCAGACCACACTATCAGCTACCAGGATGCCCTCTGCTATTGCCTCCTTGTTTTCATGTGCTTTCTCCTACAAGGCCCTTCCTGATTATAAAGGATTTGCATTTAGAAGGAGCTGCAAAGTTATTTACCTCATTATCCTCCTTAAAATCCCTCCCTAATACCCTCATCTGCTGTGATATCTAAATGAATTTTGCCAATTAGAGCTGGTAACACGCTATGGCTATGACCTGTACCCATCAATCCCATCTTAAATTTGGACAGTAAGTTTCTGAGGGCAAAAAGCTATTTTTTAATTACAAGGAAGACATTCTTGCAACTCTACAACTACAAGTTTACAAGTAAACACCAACAAATGTTTCAGTATTGTCAAAATCTTCTTGGCCTAATGTACTGGCAGTTCTGCTATAGGAAGTATTTCTACGTCTAGCACTGAAAGCTGTCCTTACTGAAAAAAAAAAAAAAGAAGGGAAAAAAAAAAAAAAAATCTGTCACAGCCATACTTAGCAATACCATTCCTGCAGTGGGTTTACATTGCTAAGTATAAATTAAAGAGATTTCATAAGCAGTTCACAATAATTTACCCAATTAGTCTTTTGCTTTCCCTGTCCATTATAGATAATATTGGCGAGAAAATTGCTGGCCACTATCTAGAATAGTTGATGAAAGCTTGTGGAATGCTTTGCATTCTTGTGATGGGGACCTTAGCAGGACACCACTGTTGGCACTCTTAGCCTTGGGTCCGCAAGGTCAGATGAGTCACTGCAGCATCTCCTTTTCACATCTGATGAAGTGTGCAAAAACCTGGGGACAAATGCTCCTGCACGTTACTCTTATGTCCTGGGGATCTTCATTCAAGAACATTCAGAGAAAGCAAGCATGAAACAAGGCTGCAAACCGACATCATTAAGCAGAGTTACAAAAAATATCTGGGGGCCTAAAGCAACCTTTTGCTATCCACATATGGTACCCAGCACAATGGAGACCTAATGTATTGTTGAGCCCCTAGACTTTATGGTTTAATAAACATTTTCATTTTAGCAGATCTGCTAATTCATTAGATGTCTCACCTTTTGCATTTACAGCAGCTTTGAGCACCCCAAGTTCTTTAACCCTCAGCTAGGATTCCTCTTCCATAAAAATACATATCATCATACTGGACGTGCCACCACAAGAACGCAAAATAAATGTTTCATGTCATCATGTTCTTCAGTGCGGAGTTGCATGAAATACTTGCTGAGAGAGCTCAGCAGAGAGCTCTGGAAAAGAGGAAAATTATAGTAGCTCCGATCACTATAAAATATTCAGAAGGTGAAGCTCAAACACAGAAAGGAACCTGGTTGTGAAAGGTTCTTTCACTGCTATTAACTGCAAAGAAATAACCAGAGGCACCACTGAGTATTGCCAAACCCCCAGGCATCAGGCTTTATACATGTAGGATTGCACAAGCCACTAAACTAGGATTTTATACTTCCTTTTAAGCGGAAACCTAGTTCTCGGTCATCATCTTTGCTAATGAGAGGGGTGTCCTGGGCAGGGAAATGCACAGAGACTAGATCATGGCTGAGAGAATAGCAAGGAGAGAAGACAGTACTGCAAGGGGGAAGGAAAACAACTGCCTTTCTTTCATTTGGAGATAAATTGCTTCTAAGGGCTGCACTTCATGAAAAAAACAACAGCCGAGCATGGCTCCCGAGGCAGTTCATTGGCCTTGGCAAAGCCACTTGGCCTGGGGAGAAGCACAGCGAGGTCTTAGGACAACTTAATCCTCTCCAAGCTTGGTCCATCAGCAAAGCTTAGGAGCTCCGCACCCATCAGGGAGCTTGAGGATCACCAGAAGTCAGGGACCTACCAACTGCCCTGTGTTCCCTGGTGGTGTGGACACCCTCCGCCTAACCATCCTCATGTCCCATGTGGAGCACCAAGAGGCCTCCAAGTAGCACGAGCATTTGGAAAGGTCAGGACCAGATGTTGCACACATAGACGCTCCCTTTAATGTGCAAATCCAAGCCTTGAAGCAAAAAGCAGCAGCAGCAACACCAGCCAACTGCAGCAATCACAGTCCAGTCACCAGAGTCACTTCTGTGGTGGACTCCATACCCACCTGGTCTCCACAGAGATGAAGGTGTCTGCAGCCAGTGACAAGCTTATAAAAATAAAACGCCTTCATTCTTTGATTTTCTAACTTTTTTTTTTTAATCATACTGAAGAAGAGGTGTGAAAAGGCAGAATCTTTCCCATTTGAGAATGGCCCATTCCCCAAGTTTTTAAATATTTGTGTACAGAATGCTGCAGAACTCCATACAGCCACCTAGTGCTGGAAAAAATAAATCACTTCCCCACTTCTGTGACTGTCCTCTGCAGTCCCATAAGTGTATTTGAGACTAAGTGTCCGGCAATGAGGAACAAAAGCCAAGTCTCTGCAAAAGTCAAGACCGCGCACTTCCAGTTATGGGCAGCAGCAAGTCTGAGAACAAAACGGCCGATGAACTGTGCACACAGGAAATGCGCCTGATAAAGAAAAAAAAGACATGGCTACTGACTGTGGATTCTCCAGTGGTTGTTATCTGTGGCATCTCTCCTCTGTGCTGCTAGGCTAAACTGAGTAGCAAGTAGGTCTGCTTATTTTTAAGGATACCCAAGCTGCCCACTCCACTGCTGGCCCTCGCAGCTCTGGCTCTCCGAACATGTTGCTCTCTTCTCTTCCTAGCAGGAAACTACCAAGATTTGCTTCAGTCAAACGCTTCCCATTTCTCAGCAATTCCTTGCCGTCACAGGACCAAGACTGCCTGTCCTCATATCTCGTCATGGCTATAAAATAAAAGTGTAGCATGCTCCTTCCAAGTCATTTGCTCCTACATTCACACCACCTCCTTCCGTGTGGTGGCACAGGCAATCATGCATCTGTGCAGATCAGGGATCCAAACTGGGTTAACACTAATGAGCAAAGAAAGAAAGAAAAAAAGGTTTGCGTTCAGCCAGATCAATTACCTGGTTCCTGTTCACCGCATAGGTGAACAGATGCTTGTGCCAGCAGGAGACAGGGAGCAGCACCAGCACAAGGTGGTGGTTTGATGTATTCAGCAAACTACAGCCCAAGTCATCATCTCTGTCCCCACCATGGCCAGAAACAGCCAACAGGAGTCTGGAATATGCCTTGCAATGCCTTCATTAGGGCATAACCCTGATTAAAAACAGGTTAGTTACTTAATACCTTTCTTTAAAGTCGTTATTTTTCCATAGCTTTTAGACTGGTTGCCTGGAAGATGGCAGAGCTAAACCCCGCTCAGGAAACGTGCTGTTCGGATGTCAGTTTGGAATATCCAACTTTATTGGTTTTTTCCCCTTAGAATTCAAAAATATTTTGCCATGCAGCTAGCTAACCAGGTCTTAGAGGGATATGGTTTCTTGTTCTCTTGCTTATAAGGGAAACTTGAAACAAATTAAAATTATTCTGGCCTCGTACTAAAGGTCAGCATTGTGGGGAAAGATGACTTGTTCGGAATTCAGTCAGGAAGTTTAACACAAATAATCCAGCTTGAAGTTCTGTGAGAACAAGTTCCAGCCAAAAAAAAAAAAAAAATGTGCTGATAGAACTAATTTAAGTACTAAATCTCTCCTTTCCAAGCATTTTTTCCACCGATAAACCCAGAGGCTTTTAAAGCTGCCATGTGAACAACCAGGCTTTTATCAGGACTTAAGCAGGAATAAGCAGGGGAAGAAACAAAAGGTATTTTTGTAAATTGCTGTGAAGATGGACTGCACTGTACAATGTGTCACCATTACTTGTTGTAAAGCATTAGGCTGCCTCAAACTTTTTTAGCAAAATGTTCATGCCATAAATAAGGGAGAACAGTTGATAAAATCCAACAGCTTATTTGCAAATAAATAACTAATTCATTGTCAGTAAACAAAATGCCTTGCAGGTGTACAGATGCCTGCTGTATCTGTAAAGCAATATTTGCCTCTCTGAGGCTACATCATGAATTGCATTTGGAAGTGTTCATGACTTAGAGAAAGCCCAGAAAGACTTTAAGATATTCTATTCCCCCTAGAAACAGGTATTAAAAAACAGATATTAGAATTAGTAAAAAAACAGTAGATGCTCTACCTTCATGTCACTGCCAGCCTTGAAAGGATGGCTTCGAAAAGAAGTAGAGAGAAAGCATTTACGTTTTAGAGAAGATGTATGTGTTTGTGTGTATGTAAATATCTATGTACATGTATTTTTTAATAAAGTCCATAGGGACACAATGGGTCAGGAGATCCCTCCCAAAACTCTGGAAATGAGAAGAACATGAATTGTTGATTCCTCACAGGTTTATATCTCTGTGGTTGGTCTGACTGAAGCCAGCAGAGCTATAAAAGCATCTGCATCCAAAGATTTAAATTCAGACTCAGCCAGCCTGGTTTTGTTTTTTTGGCTGACCAAAAGCTGTTACCAAGAAAGGAGCTTTTCAATCCCCTTGTCGTTACAGATCATTTGGTTCCACCACTAAGTGGCTGCTCACATAAAACAAATTGTACCTGGGATAGAGATACATCAAAACCAAACAACCTGCAATCTTCCTGTAACAGTCAAATAATACAGCAAGTGTGGAGTGCCGCAGTCAGTGATGAAACTGTCCTGCAGATAGAAAAAGCCATGAATCGACTAAGAAGCCTCTGTAGTTCTTAAAAGAATTTCAGTGCGTTTCCAGAGCTGCTGAGTTGGAATAATAATCAATTCACTTTGAAAATCCACTAGTAAGCTTTAAATTCAGTTCCTATACCTGAATCTAACAGGACAACCTGCCAAATACTAGTAACAAAAAAGCCTTCATGTTTTATGGACAAACATTTTGATACTTTTGCAGGAAGAGTTGCTGGGGCCTACATTTCACCAGCAAACATGTGCTTTGTGAACATTGGCGCAGTGTTTTTAGCACAATTCAACACTCAAGTCTTTCCAAAGAAGTTTCTGCTGTTTTACCTGCACACGCAGTTTCATCCCGTCCGATCCTGCATGATCGTGACTCGCTGCTGCCCTCTTTATTCCAGTATCAGCTCCAGCGCATGATAAACACAGCAGCGCCAGGAATCTTTCTCCCACTCGGTGACTCAGTCTCCATTACTTGAGTATTTGTCCTCTCCTGTCAGCAAAAATAACCTGGAGAAAGTTACGCTTCATTCAGAAAAAAAAAAATCCCTGTAGTCCAGGGGGGAAAAAAAACACAACAAAAAGTACAGCTTCCTTCCAACAAGCAACGTGATGTTTTGCCACCCAAGGTGTTGTGATCAGACCATTAAAATGTGGCTGTTTCCTTTCAGCTCTAATGAAGCATCAGCAAATGGATAACATATCTATAGCCTCTCTCTTTCCGTCTGTCTCTGGGAGGCAGGTGCAGACTCAAACAAGGTTCACAAAATGGATTCAGATGTGACCGATTTGTAAATTCCCAGGCAGCTATCCGGAGAAAGCTTACTGCTGCCAAAAATGTGCACGTTGGAACATCACTGAATGTCTTCTGTGTTTACAGTAATGGTTTCACTTGATTCAGTTCCTCAAGAGAAAGGATCAGAAGGACATCAGAGAAATATTAAATGTTATGGTGTTTAAGTGAAAGTGCCGGCACCGGTGCTCTCGCTCCAGCTGGTTAGCAGGGAGACTCGCAAGTGCTCTCCCAGGGCAACTGTGCCATTTTCCTAATGTATTTTGAACAGTTATTTCAGTGGGAAAACCCCAAATCTCAATTTCCTAGATAAGGTTACATAATAAAGTATAACCATGAGCAATCCAGCTCTGCCTTGAATAGGAGAGACATTTTAAAAATGGCTTTTGGAAGGTTAGTTCTCCTGTACCATGTAAAGAACCAGCTTTGTATTAGTGATATGGAAATATGAATTTAATTCACGGTCAACTTATTTTTTGCCACTTGACTTCCTTGGGATGGTTTTTTTTAGTTTCTTGTTTCTCAAACCAGCAAAAATGAAAGGATTCACTGAAGTGTCATTTTTAGTGCTGAACATTAAAGACAAATGTTCCTTTTGGCCAAACCTAAAAAGGTTCCTACAACTCTGCTCTTCACTTGTAATAAGGAGTCAGACAGTCTATTATTTATTCTGATTCATGATTTAGTCTACACAATGTACTGAAAAATAAGAAACAGCAACGTTAACCCAAAGAGTAAAATTCATCTCAAACCCTCGTTTATACATGTAATGCCAGCAAAGCCTTTTGGCATGACTGTAGCACAGCAGCAACGCCATTTTTACGCTCTGAAGGAAGAAAAGCTTTTCCAAACCTGTTAAACTTCAGCCAAACTTACTGATAAGAATACCTGTATGTTTTCTTGCTCTTTGCTTGTGTATAATATCCATGAAACAGAGAAATGGTGTTACCAGAGGTGTCTTAAATGGCACCGTGTCGCTGAAAGACAATGACAGTGAACTAGATGCAGCAGAGTATTTTGGGTTTCCCCCAAAACCCTCTTTCTCCAAAAAAGGGTATCAGGTAGAGTCCTGAAGTATCAGCTAAACTTTAAGCCCTTGAATCATGCCATAAGCAACCAGAACAACCACCATTTCTGAGCACCAAAGCCTGACACTCATCTTCTGAGCAGCAGAGAGGTTGGAAAGGCGATGTTCAGAAACAGCAGACAGTCAGGAGGCTTGGAGTTCACCATTTATAACTCGTTACATCTAAAAGACAGTCCCACAGCACAGTACAGCAATGTGAAACAAGCAGAGTCCTGAATTAATGCATGAATACTTTGATCACGATTACTCTCCTTATTCCCCGAACAAGGGTGAAGCTCCCTGTACGACAAGCAGTGAGCAGTTCTGTGCAGCACCATATCCCTCCCATTACTGCTGCCTCCAGTTAAACAACAATGTGACAGCAGTGACACAGAACAGCTGCCCCCAGAACGTTTACTTTCGTGGGCCTGTGAGAGCCTGCCATCCATGACTCCCTGCACAGTGTCACATCTACCTTTCATGCTGCTCAGGGCTTTTAAAAGTCTCCAGAGCAGCAGCGGTGGCATGCAAGGAGGAAATAGTAAACCTCCTACCTCCAGATTACTTTTGCAGTTTTGAGGGTATTTTTTGCCATCTTGGAGGACTAAAATAGATCAGAAGGCCTGTTTTCCCACGGCCCCCTCCAAATTATTGACAAAGTTTCTTCATGGTTGTGAATGCTTCGTAGGGCTCGTGAGGAACAGTAAATAAATAAATAAATAAACAAACAAAGCCTAAGAAACACTCCCCCCTCCACATTCAGTTTTTGCTGTAGCCTCAAGCTCTGAAATGATACAAGGGAGGGAAAAGGAATTTGAATGTATACATAGAGGTCTATATAGCTATAGCATAAATACTTGAAAATGTAACCCATGAGAATACTGACTGCATGCTCAAGAAGCCAGTTGCATGTAAAAAGATTTCAGTTGCTAAGTCAGACTCCAGACAAAGTTTTAAGAGCTTCAAGAGTTTGTGCTCAGGTGCCTGCCTACTTTATTTTCTAGATGTTTTGTTCGTCACCACTTCGCCACACACACTTGAGCCAAATCAAACATCTTGCACTAGCCATAGATACATTTCTGCAAGACAGATGGACCAAGATGACCTGTGACAGACACCTGATGCAAAGGAAGCTTGCTTGCACTTCTCCTAGCACATTTGACAGTCCTCTGGAGGAGCTCAGCCCTGTAACCATGCCTGTGGCAGTGACATAGAATCATAGAATCATTAAGGTTGGAAAAGACCTCTAAGATCATCGAGTCTAACCATCAACCCAACACCACCATGCCCACTAAACCATGTCCCTAAGCGCCTCATCTACACGTCTTTTAAATACCTCCAGGGATGGTGACTCCACCACTTCCCTGGGCAGCCTGTTCCAAGGCCTGACCACTCTTTCAGTAAAGAAGTTTTTCCTAATGTCCAGTCTAAACCTCCCTTGGCGCAACTTGAGGCCATTTCCTCTCGTCCTATCGCTGGTTACTTGGGAGAAGAGACCAACCCCCACCTTGCTACAACCTCTTTTCAGGTAGTTGTAGAGCGCGATGAGGTCTCCCCTCAGCCTCCTCTTCTCCAGGCTAAACAGCCCCCGTTCCCTCAGCCGCTCCTCATAACATGTCACACTGTGCCAAATACTGACAGCCAGACCAGCTGACACCACTGCTGCTTGAACACCTGACTTTTCCTGAAGTTCCCTTCTGACAATTGTCATCATCTGCTCATTTACAGGGATCGCCCCCAATCCCAGTCCTTCCCTTCAGATATTTCCAGGTTGTCCCTCCTGTGGGTAACCAGTGAGCACCACAGCTGGCCTCACCAGGTCAGTAACGATGAACTTTGTTTCCATCCGGGAGAGCGTCTCTATCCTCATGCAAACCTTTGCTGACCTGAACTGTGTATTTACTGTTTTCTTGCTTTGCTTGTAGGACAGCAATATGATAATATTGCCAAAACAGTAAACGCTTGTATTCTCTACTGTGACTTTTTGGAAATGGGACATTTCTGGTAATCCAGCAGAACACTCTGGTTACATCTTGGAGAAGAGTCTCCCATGTCTTCCACCTGGTTGCCTCTAAAGGTGCAGGTACAGACTACGTGCACATCATGGTTTACTGTGCAGTTGGTTGGTGTGCCCTATCACAAGATAACTCAATACCCCATGACTGAGTGGAAAAGCCTGGATACAAAATGGAAAGGTACAATCAGTAATTTCCCATGGTTTTTTATTTGTTTCTGCATGCTTGACTTTCTGAAGTCTCACTCTAGAAGCTGAAACTAGTGCAGATGTTTTTATAAAGTTTAAAAAAAAAAAAAAGACTGTAAAAGAGAAGAGTCTAGGAGAAGTCACAAAGATATCCTGTTCACGCATCAAAGCATCACTTGGCAAAAGTGGGTAAATAATTTTTTAGCAGAAGCATAGCCGCTAATTTCAACTACACAAACAGCTTCTTGCAGAAGCTAAGCCTTTATATTTCCCAGTGTAAAAACAAAGACTTACTGGAATCCAGGCAGCAATAAAGCTGTTGTGTCTATAGACTTATCCAGGTAACATTAAACACATACCTCTCACAAAGAAAGCAAAACACAGGTAACTGAGTGCTATCAACAGCAGAGAACCAACTCTCTCAGATACAGCATCATTTGTAATTACGCTAGCATTCATCATAAGAAGCTGAATAGGCGAACAGCCTATGGCCATGATCACATAGTTACACTGGGAAAGAGAATGTATGGACAATATTTACACACAGAACCCAAAAAGCACTGCAGCTATACAAGTAAGCACGTAAAATTGATATTCTGAAAGAAACTAAATAGACGAAGTAATAGCAATTCTTAGGAATGAAGCTAAGTATTACATGAAGAGCAATAACAGCTCTTTCTCTTCGGGGAAAGCCTCACATAATGTTGCAGGACATTTAGCCAAGGCCTCCACACATACTGAAAAAGACTTCTCTGCAATCTTATTATGGCTACATATAAGCCGACACCAAACCTCAGAACTGAAGAGTCAACAAAATGACAAAAAAAGATGAGAACCGCATTTTGAAACTTGAGCCTCTCTCTAATTCTGTGCAGAACAAGTTTCCAAAGTCGAGATTTCCAAAATGAGTAAGGCTCAAAGTGCAAAGAGACATTTGTTTCCAAGTCTTTTTGTGGATACCACGGATGTCTGGCCTGCTGACATAGTTTAAAGTTTTGAAGGGAGACAGTCTCATACACAAAAGTGGGTTCCTGTCAGCTGAACGGATAGCTCATTTGTGCAGCGCTGCCTGAAGAGCGGGTGCAAGGACAATACTTAACACTTCTGCTCCTGCCTTCTCTCACTGTCTGCCTCTGAGCAATTTGCTTAATCCTCAGTAACCCATCCACAGAGCTGAAATAGCAGTATTTATCTCCCAGTGGTATCACAAGAAATAATTTGTTGATGTCTGTAAGCTGTTTTGACTCTGTGGTGATGGACACCAGATTTAGAAACAGATGTCTGTGGAGAGGGAGAAGAAAAAAAAAAACTGCGAATGTGTAAACATATAATATTTAGTACTTATATAAATCCAACTCTGTCTAACAGAGAACTTCTATTTAGTAAACATAACTAAAGGATGGTTTCTGAATGAATTGAACTACAACATGAGGTCTATGCGATTTTTCCTAACAGAATTCAAACAGAAGGACTATGCTTTCCATGATAGAATCCCCAGCAATGCTTGTGAGATAACCGAGAGGATGTTTTGCTCTGGACATTTCTTCCCTCCCAAGAACATGATGAGGTTAAAAGAAGAGAGCCAGTCAAGCTGACATAAGGACTGCACTTCAGCAAGCAAACTTTGTGTGAAGATTAACCAAGGTCAAGATCATCTTCTCCATTAGCAAAGACCCTCACATACCATGTGTGAGAATCACACAGCTGATACCTAAGGAGGAAGGATTTCTGGTATAAATCAATAAAGTTAAATATTATTAGCAAATGTTAGAAGTGAGACTCACAAGAACTTTCTGTACGCAACAAAGCCTTGATCTGGGTTTCCACAGGACTGCTGCCTTAGACACCAGCATATTCCCTCCATTAGCAAAGACCCTCACATACCATGTGTGAGAATCACACAGCTGATACCTAAGGAGGAAGGATTTCTGGTATAAATCAATAAAGTTAAATATTATTAGCAAATGTTAGAAGTGAGACTCACAAGAACTTTCTGTACGCAACAAAGCCTTGATCTGGGTTTCCACAGGACTGCTGCCTTAGACACCAGCATATTCCTGAACAGAGTGGTACCTCGCTGAAGTCAAAAGACACCACAATAACCTGCAAGCTGGCTCTTCACACCAGCAAAAAATAATGTTGCCCTATTTAAAACCTTAATCAAGACTTGAAAACTGGCTGGGTAACTTGCATTTACTCTAACTTCCAAGGGAGGTACAATTTAAAAGCATTACAAGTCATTCATCTCAGTGAACCAAAAAATAAGCAAATAATAAAAGAGTGCCTGGGGCAAGCACTTCTGAGCTGCTTATCTGGGACAGTTTTTAGTTACAGTTAGTCATTGGTACATTCTTGTTATCATCCCATGCCACTCTTTACCTCAATTAAGGACAGATGACAAAGTCTTGCAAGGCATAGTTGAGACAAATCACAAGGTTTTCTACAGTACAAGATTTGTTGCTGTTATTTTACATCTATTTTCCTTACTGTTTTTCTTGTTTTAATTCTTGCCCCTTTCATAGCTTCAGGTTCACTCTTTTGGAAAGTCTGCTCAGTAATCGCAGTCTCACTCATTTCCCAAAAATGACAGCAAAGCAGAACAAAGTCTCTTCCTTGATGTTTCCAATGGTGGAGACTGGAAGGAACACAAGGCTTGCAGGAAAGAAACGCACTTATACAGAGAGAGGAATGACCAAGACAACTCCAACCAGAAGCTCCCAAAGAGTAGCTGAGCGCTGTTCACTCCCACAGAGATCATGTCCAAAGAACATAGCCAGCTCCAGATCTTATGAGCAGTTTGACTCAATCCTAACCAGAACAGATCAAGGACAACAAGCCTCTTCTGTGGCAACTATAAAGATCTGTATCTTGTACTCCTTTTTTCTTTTTCCCTAATGCCACACAGCACAAGGAACAGAAGTCCTACAAAGCATTGATATTTTGGCACAATTCCTCTCAACAAACAGGAATGGCCATCAAAACACACAAAAGAGTAGATGTTGGGGACTTCACTGGGATGTGGGATCCCCATGTTCAAGACTCATCTTGTCAGACTCCAGTGACCTGGAGTGAAAAACTCTGCTTTGTCTCAGACATAGCGGGTACTTTTTTTCTCATGTTCCAAGTGCAAGCAATCTTCCTTCTCCCAGTGCTTCCTCCCCCATCTGACTTGTCCCAGAGATGTTCCTGTAAAATGATACATTTAGATTACATTTCGTTTAGCCAAAAATAGTCTGACAATCTCTAATCTTAGCATTTATCTTCTCTCCTTACTCCCTGTGGTCACATCACTTTGAATTGTCCTGTGTGAAAAGTTATTGTCTTGGATACAAAAGCACAGAGCAGAATATTTATAATACTTACGAGACTAGCAAATTCGTGTGTTGCTGAACATAGAGAATCACTAGATAAAATCCACATGCACAAGCAAAACTGGGGCAAAAATCTCAGTTTCAAGGTTAGGCAGAGCCTTTTGCCATGGATCTTGAAATGAACTAGCGGTAACATTTGGATCAGTGCATTGGGATATTCCTTGCACAAAGGACACTGCCTAATACAGACCCACCATGCATTTAGTACAATTAATACTTTTATTCATGAAAAAAACTATATTGTGTTTAAAAAAAGGTAAATACACCCCCTGCATATTTTCCTAAAATATACTTATTAAGATTATATTATTATCTTGCATCAAAACTAGGTGACACTTTGAAAGTCTTTTATGCAAATTTCACGTTTACGTGGCCATTTGCTCAGGTATTGATATGACTGAGCCAAAACACTGAAATCACCAAAATACAAATATTAGTAATGAAATAATATAATGTTTTGCAGACAGAGAAATATAACAAATGGTTACATTTACTGCAGGAGTGTTTGAATACAAGTTTTCCAAACAGCAAAACATGAAATCACCTTGCATTCAAAATGCAGCTATTCTGCTATTAAGTAGGAAATAGACTTTTAAAACTAAAATCCTGTTAAAAAAAGAAAGTTTTGGCAAGACAGATTGTTTTCCATCATTAGATGAATTTTTAAAAGCTGTTTCCTAGCAGAACATTTCATTGCAAATATTTTTGACGCTTTCATCTGACTTTGAAGTCAACTGAGATCAGTGGTTGCATCTCTTACGGTTACAAGATAAATAGCAGATTTCTGAAGACAAAAATAGCTCTCCTTTCCCAGGCAAAACCAGGTTTTCAGAGGGAAAAGTGCTAAAATAGTTCACAGGAGTAGATGCATCTTTTTCTTTTCTTTTAAAGAAATAAGTCCTTCATATAGTTACAGTTGCACAGTGGTTTAATTTAATGTCCAAGATCTCATTTAAATCAAAATTAACTTCTAGAACATTAAAAAAGCCCACTTGCTATATTTAAGTGTCTGGTGGACAGGCAATATCCACTGCCCAATTTATCTTCTATGAACCTACAGTTAGGACTTTATCATCCTTGAATACCTGAAGCAGTGCAGCACATTTCCTTCCTCAGGGACATATTGATGCTTCACAAAAAGAAGAGAACGCAACATCCACTGCCACATCATGAACGCTCATACATCAGTGTGTTTCTTGCCCGGCGTTGCATTATTTGGGATGATTGCACAGAGAAACCCACTCTGCCCCTTAGAACCTCAGACCTCTCAGAGATGAGATTCATCTCCAAGGTAAGAGTAGGCTACTGGCCACAGGCTGCTTTGATAAATGAGAAATCAACAGCAGGAGCAGGTAATTGTAGTGAAGGGCTTTATCATCCCCATTAGAAACAAACAAACCAACCAAACAACCCAAAACCCACTTAAACACATTGTGTTTGTACAACCTCAAGGTGCGAGACAAATAAGCTGCTCTTCCAGGGGTGGGAGCCCTCATGTGCAAGGGGGAAAGAAGCAGATACTTCCATGCTGACATTCAGGGCACAGTACAGGATTGTCCTCCCGGTCATGGGCTTTAACCACAAAAATCCACCTGAGTAACTCCAAAGTAAAAAACAGACTCAGAGCTTTCAGCAAAGCATTAGAGAGTCCTCAAAAACATGAAATACATTCCTAGGTCAGTGCAATGAGAATACAGTAATCTTTCCCAAAAATTGACTGCATTTATCAAAGACTTTCCCAGGATCACAGATAAATATCTTTTTGCAAGTTCAAATCTGAGATTTCCTTTGGAACGATTGCCTTTTCTACTAGTTATGCCCCATTCTAAAAATTAGGAAAAAAAAGTGATAAAAACTAGGCTGATCCAGAGAAAAAAAAAAGGCGGAAAAAACACCCCAGTAATTATTTTATTCTTCTCATGCCTTAGAGTATTTTTACTAGCCTTTCTAGTACAGGTCTTAAAGGGGTTTGTTTCAGATCTCAGGACATGCAATGTCACCACTGTACTCTCTAAGCAAGAACTGCACTCAAATTACTAGGAGCCCTCAGACAGTGACATTTTCTTAGTGTTTTGGGGAATGAGCAAATCAGTCTCTCACTTTGGAAGAGAATACCCACATCTGGAACAATAACCACTGGTAGCTGGAAAACATACACACTTCTTAAGGCTTTCCAAGTGATATATCAAAATAGATAATAGAACACACAGAGGAGTAATTCACAGACTCTTCGCTGGATTTAGCTGTGCTGGATATTCCCAAATTGCACAGGAAGATTCAGCTGTATTGTGAAGGGTGGTGAGGTTAGGTCTAAGACTTCATAGGAAGTAAGTGATGTTTCAGGTGCCTCCAGACAGTGGCTGTGCCAAGATAAGCAGAGTGGGACACTTCACCCAGAACTTGGATGAGATGAGGAAGGTAAAAAAGAAAAGAAACTGGAGACAATGCTCTGTATGATACTGGGTGGTCACATCACTGTGGACATAGTATCACAGACTGCCCTCTCTCAAAGGTAAGCACTTGGGCCAGTTTTCAAATAAGACCAGGTAAGTGGGACTTTCTTCAACAAAAGACCCTCTTCATCCAGAAAATGAAACAGGGGAAGACTTTACAGTTCTCTCTAAAGATCAGACCAAGAAGTGCATCACAGCCCAAACCATCCATCTTTGGAGAAGCTCCACAAGTTTATTCCAATTTTTATGGACATTACGAGGGACACATGCTGCCAAATCAGTGAAGCAGAGGAGTCCTGTTCCTGGGCTACATGACTCAGGCTGCTGAGAACGGCACACCACACCCCATGCTCTTCTGGCTGTGAAACGCATCTACTCAGATGGGAAGAGATGTTTCTCCGACACCTCATTCTCCTGGCATGCTGCACATGGAATTAACAACAACAACAAAAGGAGTGGGATGTTTCTCTGTGGTTTACAAAATAAACAGAAAAAAAACCCCAAAGAAATCTATGACTAATACAATATAGTGAAAAAAGCAAATCACACAAACATCTCTGTTTCCATGACAAGGTTTATATATAGCAAGATGGTAAACAAGAAGAGCTGCTGCGTTCAAAGTGGATCACACTGAGTGTGGAAAGACAGCTTTAGTTTACAGTATCCCTATACAAATGAAACCTGTTTCTAGCCATATAGAAGCATTATTGACAATCTGCATCTAACATTTATCTCTACCTATATCTCCAAGAGGTTAGTTCAAACCAAAAAGCATATCATATCTGATATTCACCTTTATAACCACTGACGGTGATGAAGGGTTTTGAATTCTGAGAGTTCTTGGGATCAAAGTCACTTGAAGGAGCTGGGAGGGAAACATCAGAGCACTCCCTACCTCCTCCTCCACACGTACTTTTCCAGACACCAGAGCTAATAACCACTGGAAAGCAGATTTTAAGGCAAGTGCTCATACACTAGGGAACACAACACCAGGTGTGGCCATGGAGGACCTATTGGAGCCTAACAGGAATTCAGTTTAATCTGGTATTTTTGCTGATATTTGTACTTACGCTAAATTACAGCTCGAAGAATAGAATTGCAGTCAAAAGTTTGGGAGCTTCTTGGGAAAACAATGATGGCACCATTCCCATTTGGTGCTAGATGTGACTTCAGCATTCAGAATTGAAAATGTGTCCAATGAAACAAACAAAACACTCACTCAAAACCCACCACAAACATACAGACATTAGTCACTACATCCTAACACACTGAAAAAAACCCCAAATATCAACCATAACATCTAAAAAAAAAAAACCCAACACAACAACCCACAAAAAGAGAAAGCACATTGATTAAAGTATTTGCTATTAATTATCCACAGTGGAACATGATATGAAAAGATTCATCTTAACCTAGCAGGTAACATTACTCATGTCTGCCTGACCGTAACAAAAAGAAAGAACTTTACCTGCAAGCTATTTGTAGATATAAAAGATTTACCAGGAAAGCAATGTGATAGTTTCCATAATTCATAGTTATCTTGTTGGATTTGGGGAGTGGGGGAGCTTGGAGGGTAAGAAGAAAAAGACAAAAGAGATCATGTTACTTTTCAGCTACAGTTGGATGATAGCAGACTACTTCAAACAGTAATGATGAAAAGGAGACTTACATGCACCTTGCAGTATTTATGAACAGCTGGGCCCAGAATATGCTTCCTTACGCAAACAGGTACTTGCGTATGTAAATCAGCACTTAAACAAAGAGATCTGCATGTGTACAAACATTTCCCCATGAAAGCTGCTCATCTCTTAAGCCAAATCTTCTCCCATTCAAACCTATGGCACAATTTCTTTTGACTTGAGAGGAAGCAAGAATAGAAACCCAACCTCTGCAAAAACATTCTCAAGGTTGTTTGGGGTTTTTTTTGTAGTTGTTTTGTTTGTTTGTTTTAAAACAGACTTACATATGGGACTGTCCATCAACTTGAAGATCATTCAGCAATTGGAATGGATTTATGGGAAGTCATTTCTACAATCTTTTCTCAACACAAGGTCAGTAAAGCTTTCGCAAGCGGTTATTTCTTGTAGACTGCACTCAGACATACATTGCTGATGCACCCAAAGGCCCCAGAAGTTTTGTCTACAGATTCAGAAAACAGAGTCCTTTGCATTTGGGATGTGTTCACATTTTCATTCCAGAGGACAGATTGTTATCTTTTTACCGTAAGAAACATCAGATGTTCTACTTCTGTAAGGAGTTTGACAGAATTCTAGTGTGCCAAACATACTGAAACCCAAGAAGATAAAACCCATTTGTTAGTCACAGCTAGCTTTGGTTAGGCTCTGCAAGCTGATACAAACTTATTTCTTCTTTTTTTTTCTTACAATTTTTCTGTACTTTTTCAATCAACCAACATGGTTTTATTGGTGACTAAAAGGCATCCAGGAAAAGTGATCCATAAAACATAACAATGCAGTACGTTTCCCGTGGCTACCCAAGCTATTAAAAGGTTAGTTCAAGTCTGTAGGCAGTGAAATCATACCACCACTATCATTGCCTTGTGGGAGCAATAATTCTGGGTGGTCTGTAACACTACAACTCCTGGCTGCCTAGATAGTACGACGATGTTGTCGAGAAGAGCCTATCTTGGAGTGTAACTAGGCTGAGCCTTTTTGACCTCATAGATAAATAGGTTTTGTTGAAAGCTGTTCTATTATTTTTCAGATTAGCTTGGACTTGTATTTGGTTCATTCTCTGCCATGGGGGTGGGGAAAGAGAGAGGCCTTGAGATATCCAATAAATGTTTATCCAGCTGCGGTAGCTTGATTCTTAAATTATAACTGTCAACATCTCTGCTCCCTCATACAAATCTAAATTTGTAAACAATCCTAATAATTCCTCCTCGCTGTTGTTCGTTTTAGTTTTACATTCCTGACTGAACAGCTACAGTACTTGAAGCAAGGAGAGCAACGCTAGTCAATCCAGTGCTGACTGCGGTGGAAAAAAAATGTTGTACTAAAACCATGGGCTCCCAGAACAGACTGTTCAATGCTAATTTTAAATCTTAAAAAACAGTGCCAGTCTGACATCAGAGTGGGGTATTTTTTCATATTTTTTAAAATAATCAAGAGCAACTGTGTTGCCTTTTTTTTTTTTTTAAACATTTGATTCAGCTCCCGTTCCCTTGTGTAAATAGCCTTAGAACATTTATCAATTTTTTTTAAACTATGTAAACAGAATTTCACTTTGCAGGCATTTTCTTACCACCATAATTCATAAAATAAAATTTCTTTATCCAGAGCTTGTTTTTCCCAGCTATATTGTGCTGGAGCAGAGGGCCAGTAAGTCTACTTACAAAGGATATTCACTCAGTTCTCTGTATCATGAACAAGCTGAACGTTACAATTTTTCCTTTTTCATTAAAAAAAATTTAAAAATCCTGGAGGACATGATACACCATCATTGAAGACATTTCATTCCAGCCACAGTAAAGACCTTTTCCCAGCATTTATGCAGTTTCAGCAAAGGCCTGATATTGCAAGTATTTATGCACAGGCTTAATGGGGAATAGCTTTGAAGAAATTAAAGAGCCTAATGATCTGCCAAGACTAGTCTTGCACATAAACGTTTGTAGCACAAGGGACTAATAGTCTCAAAATTACAGAGACAATTCTCTTTAAATGTAACTTTTTAAAGATCTTGTTAAGACGTTATGACAAACAGTTCTTTGAGCAGCAAAATAAAGTATTATTTTTCATAGATTTTATGTCTCAAGATTGAAGTCTTCAGAGGATTCTCTAACGAATACAGCTTTTCCTTCAGAAAAAGTCAAAGTTCCGTTCCACTTTCTCCCCAAATATTTTCACATCACTTTAAAAACAACCAAATTTCGTTAGAAGTTGGCCTAAAATTCAGAAGTTATACTGGGAGTGATAAAGCAATGGCATATATCCTGTTTCTAGCATGATTTCTTTAGGAAAATTTAGTAATGCCGTGGAAGTCTAAAAAAAATCCCAACACCTGTGCTAGACCTTATCAAACCCACAGCTGTAAAATATGTGTCGAATTTGTATATATTGAACTAGCAGATTATATGCTGAAAAGAATGTATAAGCACAGGGAGTCAGTCCAGACTTAATTTTGTGCTTCCTATCTATGGTTTTAGCTCTCAGCTTTGACAGCCTTTATATTACTTCCTAAACGCAAAGGTTGAACTACGCATTTCCTCACCCTTGTTCAGCTTGCCAGCAACTGAAATTAATGCCATACACAACCCCACAGCTTTGATATTACTCCATATTTCACATGGAGCCTGCATTCAAACAGGCATTTGAATGAAGAGCTCTGCTGTGTGTCAGGCTACCTTCAGTTCCTGGTGGTAGGCGGAAACCCGAAATACAGATCCCTGTCCTCATTTTCCCCACCATTTCTTTCTTCTGAGATCTGCTGATGAGGTAGTTTTACTAATTTAACTCTTTCCTCTTTCCTCCCCCCTCCCCCCCCATCATGATAGCATAGAATCTTCCACATTTTCTCTGGAGAAAACACACGTTTTTGTCAGTCTGGCTGCCAAGCAGTCCCCATTGCTACCTCTAGAGCCCTGGAGGTCCTACACCCTCAAATGGCTTCTCATATCTCATCCCGTCACAGACACAATGACATTTTATGGCCATAAGTTGTTCTACATGCTGGTATTCCCCAGATTTGCCATCTGACTAAAACTGCACAATCTTAACACTAAATACCGTATTCACAAAGATGCCAGAGTTAGCACACATCACTACTGAGGGTCACATCTGTGCACCAGGCACTGAAACTCAGTCCGGATTCTCTAGATGCATGAAGCTGAGGAATTAGAAATAAGTCTTCTGGGAAGCAGAGGAGGGGTATTACATCCTCCTCCTGGATTCAGTGGGCTGTCTTCCAGCATTCAGTGATATTAATGGTGGAACATGATATGAAAAAGAATCACCTTAACCTACCAGGTAACATTACTCATGTCTGCATGACTCTAACAAGGACAGCATACACGTCTGAGGGTCAGTTTTGGCACACAGATGTTGCCCTTGTGATCTGACCCCCCTTCCATTTACAGAATGTGAAGCCCCATGGAGCAGCTGCTGAGGACTCCACAGGAGAGGAAGGGATGGTATTACAGAGGTTACAGCTTCTCCAACTCCAAGTCTTTCAGAAAAGAACTTGAAGCTGATCTGTTTATTCGGATGTATAAATCTGAACCATCCATTCTGCCAAGCAGTATTTTAATCTCTCATTCTTATCCCTGAATTTCCTTATTGACGATACAAATATGAAAAGGAATAGAAATGAGTTATACTGTGTGAAGCTTTCAAAAGATTACGTCCTGTTGCATCTTCATACTCTGTTGATTAGGCCTAATTTCCTGACAGTATTTGTCACTATTAATCCAGCAAAACTCACTCATGGCACACCATTTAAGTCATTTTTATAAGACCTCATCAGTGATGCTTACAACACTGGTTTTGGCTGTACTTTGTAAATGCAGAGTAGCACATACAGCTTTATAAAAAGGCATTAGAAAAGTCAGAGTCTTGAAACACAGATTAAGCACATCATCATTTTCAGACCCACTTTGGCAAGCATTAGGTGCCGTCTTTATAGCTCGTCCCTCATATCTCCTGAGCAGCAATATTTTCAAAGAATTCCATCAAGGCAGCGAGCCATGACCTCCACTTCCTGACGCCGTGTCAGCCCGCCGTAATCAAGCCAGCCTTTTCTAAGTAGTCTTCCATTTGATCTCTGAAAAAATGATTTCTAGGACTTTCCTACCACAGATGTCAATCTCGGTGGGCTGGCATACTCGGGAGCCTCCCTGGACAGTTAGGACAAAGGCAGTGCATCAGTGCACGCGAGGCTGCATGCAGCTGCTCCGAACTGAACCATCTTGGCAAAACATTTTGTGAGGATGCCTCGTTCCCCTCCCTGCTCTTGGGCAGGGTGAGTATTGCCCAAATACCGAGAGGGAGGAAGGGCTCAGCCCCTGCCTCACGTGACTTTGAGCATGTGGCCAGCGCCCAGCAGGGTTAATGAAATGAGCGGGGAACAGCAGCAACCTAATAAATCTTCATGAGCTTGAATGTGTGTCCTGGTCTGCATCCCATTAGGGACTGCTTATTTAAAAAAAATAAACAAAAATAACATATCTCAGTGACACCTGGACATCAGCCACTCCTCATTTTCTATCCCAAAAGGCTGATTCCTTAGTCAACGAAATATTCATGTAAGAAAGATAAATCCAAAATAAGGGTTGTAGATCTTTTGGAACACTCATCCCAGTTTCCAAAAACAATTCTTAGAATCATAGAATGGTTTGAGTTGGAAGGGACCTTTAAAGGTCATCTAGTCCAACCCCTCTGCTGTGGGCAGGGACATCTTCAACTAGATCAGGTTGCTCAGAGCCCCGTCCAACCTGACCTTGAATGTTTCCAGGGATAGGGCATCTACCACCTCTCTGGGCAACCCGTGCCAGTGTTTCACCATCTTAATCGTAAAAAATTTCTTCCTTATATCTAGTCTGAATCTACCGTCTTTTAGTTTAAAACCATTACCCCTTGTCCTATCGCTACAGGCCCTGCTAAAAAGTCTGTCCCCATTTTCCTTATAAGCCCCCTTTAAGTATTGAAAGGCTGCAATAAGGTCTCCCCGGAGCCTTCTCTAAGCCTTTTAGAAGGCAGGTGTTTCTTTTAAAAACATCTTTATTGTGCTTATTAATGCAGCTACATAAAATTTGAGTTTCTATTTTTTAAAGAAAATCTTGATGATTTTTTTCAGTAGGAAACAAAAAAAAAATTTTCAATGTTCCTACGAATGGGAAGTTCTGCGTGAAAATTTGGTATTTCAGTGTTGCATTAGGTTTTTCTTGTAACACAAAGTATCACTGGTGCAGCATAACATGTATTACGTTAGGGTAGTTTAAATAATTTTTTTTTTTTTTAGGTACTGAGGTTAAGCATATTATTATTTTGTGAAATACTCCTGAGGTTTTAGGAGTTTAATAATTTCTATGCAAAAAAATGTAAACATTAACAGAGTTAATGTTCAGACATACTTGGGAGACATTTTGATTTGTTTACAGTTGTACTAATTTTTATTTAAAAGAGTTGTGAAGTCTTTTGCATTGGGACAGAATTTGATATGACATATCGCTATGCATTCTTCCTAAGAAGTGGTGTAAAAGTATGTTCAATAACAAGAAAAAGACCTTTAAAATTGAGGTGTTTTGAACAATAATTAGTGTTTCTAAAGTTATATTCTTCTGAAGTAGAAGATTATTTATTTTCCTGGAAAGTTTGCTAATGTATAAGCTCATTTGGGGGAAAATTCTACTAAGAAATTATTACAGAATTCAAGATTTCTGAAAATTTTTTTCTATTTAGGAATTGGTAAGTCAGCTAAATCTCATCTTCAAAGTAAATTTGTAGCATCAGAAATGGACAAAGGTCCCTTAACATCAGTGAGAATACGTGATCTGTGCATAGATGAATTCCCCACCTTCAGTAATTTTTCAAGTTCTGATTATTTTTTAAAACTTTTAAGCCACCGAGTTGGCCTTCCCCACTCTGCATCATTAGGAGTCCACGTTAGAGCCATACATTACTCTCATTCTTCATAACATCCATTTAACACAGAACAGATCATGCTGTTCTACTTCAGAGACAAAGGTCCAGCCTTAGCCTACGTGGCTGTGTGCGATGATGCAATTAAAACCACACCATTTTCTGCACTAAATGAAGAACCAGTGGGGCTAGTATCAGCTCCCATTGCCTCCGACTCCTTCGGCAGCCAGGCACCCTTCCACCAAACGAATCAAGGGGGGTGGATTCAAGTTACTCCAGAGCAAGGCTCGCACTGCTCTGACCCACAGCGAGGGCACTGACCTACTCCTGCCTCCCGCTTCTGTCCCAGGAGGGTGTAATGCATAAGCTCCGGCTAACTTGAAAACTTGCCAGGCAGTAGTTGCTCAGCCTGATCAAGGAACGCAGTATACCACAGGGCAACAGGCAAACTGGAACATCTCTTTATTGAATTAAGCCACAAAACAGAGGAGATTTTGTTCACTTGCTTAATGTGAAGTTTCAAACTGGCCTCAAGTCTCAGCTATTTAAAAAACAGTTCTCTGTGTTTCAAATAATAATTAAAGCAAGGAGATTCATACAGAGGGATGAAAACAATTTAGGTGCCATTAGCTCTTTTCCCTCCATCACTCTGCCTGCAGAGAATTAAACAAGGGTAAGAGAGGGATGAAGAGGACAGGAAGAGTCAGGGTACAGTACCACTATAAATTTTTTTTTTTACTTAAGTTCTTACCAAACAAGTCCACTGCAATGCTCCTGTTATACTAAAAGCGTGTGCTTGCCAAGAAACAAAGAAAAGTTGCATGGCTGTGTTTGTCCCTGGAAAAAAAAAGGAACGCTTCTCTTGCCCTACAAAGTTTTGCCCTTATACCTTCCCTTGCCTTTATTTTCATTATAATCTTTGTCTCCCTGTAATGTCTGAGATTTCTTTTTAATCTTTCAGTTACTCCTCAATATTCATTGTCCCAACTCTCTAAACTTCTCCTGCTTTACATGCAACCCATGTCCTGCAAGCATGTGAGGAGGCCAAATACCAGGCATCTTGGCACAAGCTAGTATTTTACACCTATTCACAAAGAGAAAACATTCCTCTTTTCTTAAGAAAAAAGAAAAAATAAAAAGAAGGGGAAGCAGAGCTCCACCGAGTACTCATAGCAAAGAGATGAAGTAATGTTTACATTCACCCTTTCTAAAACATGTCTGGTCCTTTAATAATGACCTGTCCAAGCTGAAAATTAAGAGCAGCCTCCAATACAGTGAATCTATTATTATTAATTATTATGCATACTGTAGTTATTTCCTTAGGTCCTGTAACTGTCTCCATCGTGCTAGCTGCTTTACATCCACAGAACAAGAGGGCAAGGTACAGCCTGGTGCAGGACAAGGGCAGCACCCAGGCTGGCCCGATGTCCACAGCCAGGAGTGTGGCACAGCAGCACCTCAGAGCCTCTCAAAGTCCTCCAGAAGTTTAGTCCCAGACCCAAACACCCAGAGCTGACAGGGAAAGACCAGAGGAGTCAGCAGAGAGCACCGAAGCAGCCTTGGAGAAAGGGTCTCCAACAGGGAAGGTCAGATGGACAACAGCGGCTCTGGGCCAGCCGGGAGGGCGTGATGCCAAGCAAAGCAGGAGCAGCGTTTGTTTCAAGTAAGGCTCAACTAATAAGTGAGGTTGGGACCCTCCACCCCCAACTGTGGCTGTTCAGTCCAGACATCCTTCTTCAGATGCTGACCCGAACACCGTGCCCCGTGGATGAGCAGAGCAACACAGGTCCCCAACCGCCGCCCTCGCCAGCAGGCAGCCCTCCAGAAAGAGCAGGGTGGAAAGCTCAGCCTGAGAAGCAGCACTGCACAGAGGAGCAGGGAGCAGCTCTGCCAGGCTTCAGGTTGGCATGCAATGGGGAATTTTTTCTTCCTCTATCCTACTCCGCCAAAGAAGCTACCATGAGCAACAAGCCAGAGTTACGTCAGAGGAAGATCTTTGACCCAAAGCATGAGGTTTTTTACTGTCAAAGTACCCTTTTATTTTAGAATTGCTTCTTATGAAAGAATTAGTTACCTGCTGTCAAATCATGAGCTGTATTTAGGGGACAGTAAGCACTATGCTATTCCTCAAGATTTAACAGATTATTTTTGAACTTACACCAAATTCTCATTACCATCTTAATATTTTATCATATCAGATAATGAAAATCAGATACTTTGCACACGTGAACCTGGTTAAGGCCTCCCGTGGGCACGGGCAGCATTAGCTCATTGACTTGCACAGCTGAGGATGATGTGCTCTAGGCATGGTAGAAAGCAACCTATTAAGGGCAAAATTTCTCAGTTAGGAAACCTGCAGCAGAAATATTTACTGGTCCCTATTTTTCCTTTTTCAGCTCTGAATTTTCAAGCCACTAAGTCAACAAAAATGATAATATATGATACAGTCTTCTTCTCTTAGATCATAAAACAGATTCAGCCTCTTGTCTGAAGAATTTATCATGTAACCATCAATCACATACCTTGTTTTTATTTTTTAACATCACCAAAATATACAACAGTTACCATTTTAATATAAAGCACCATCCATGAAAACAAATCAGTACAATTTTTTTTTTATGATCAAATTAATACCCCATCAGAATAATTTCTCTTCACATATTTCCACAAGTCCATCCTCCCAAGCAAACTTGTCCATTCTCACAGACACTCAGACCAACAGGGCAGCAATTTATTCTCAACCGGGGGTGGGGGGGGGGGGGGAAGGAACCGGGGGGCAGCAAGACCTCTGCCCAGGGAGGCAAACCAGGAGCCAGGGGCAAATCAAGGCAGGCAGGGACCTCACAAGCAAGCAACACAGTCCCACAGTCTCTGAGCAAGCAGAGCAGGTCCAGCAGCATTAACTGGGGTCAGTCACAGTCCTGCACTCACCAAACAAGTTTGCAGTGATCAGGCAGGTCCAAGGTCAAGCCAGGAAGCCAAGGCAAGGTCAGGGTCAGCAAGGCACACAGCCAGGTACAGGCACATACACAGTGTAGCTTAGGCAGGGAACTGAGCTTAAATGACCTCACCTAAACAAAGAGAAAAAGCCCCCAACAAGCCTTCTCACAGCTGTTTTTCACACCAGCCTGATGCAAGGTTACACAGCTGCCCCATATCAGAGCTGGCCTTGATTCATAGCCTGGGGATGGGTAAGAGATTGCAGACCCTGCTGCCACACTCAACACCTGACATCCACCTCCTGGAGCAGAGGAACGAGCCCATAGTTGCACAGCCCTCTCATCCTTCTCTCCTATTCCCATCATCACTATAACTGTGCTTCTCAAACAACATTTTTCTGTATTACATAGACTTTCAGTATGAAAATTTATTAAGCAGGGTAGTTTTTGCATTTGTATTGCATACCTACTTGCTGATTTTTTGAAAGCGGTGTGACTCGTACAACAAATATGAATGTGAGTTTATCAGTTACACTGAAGGGATTGCCCTGAAGGATTCTTATCCGTGTGCTTTAAGTTATATGCTCATGTTAATGGCAAAGTTGTGAAAGCAAGAATTAGGCCAACTGACGTTCATGGGTATTGTGGGCAAATATAAATAGGATTAGCTACTCACATTTAAAAAATAAAGACAGCATTAATATTTAAATATGAAAGGCATATTCTTGATATCAGCCTGATTTTAAAAAAAAAAACTAACACCCTAGTTCACATACACAAAATTCAGTTGCATTCTCCTGTATAATAGCTATTTGCAAGGGCCTATGCTCCACAAATACATTGCAGTATCTGAGAAAGCCTGTGGTTACACGTTTGACTTTTACAAAAAGCACAACCATATTCTCAAACTTCTACTAGAAGAAAAGCAACATGGAGAACAAACCAGGTTTTATTCTGGGGTCAAGCTAACTTGGCAGAGGAAGGGGTCTCTGCCAGCATAGCCCCCACACAGGCACTGGCTGAGCACAGCTGTGGGAGAGGGTGGCAATGCTCAGGTGGTGCAAACCAGCCAAAACAAAGGCACAGGCACTGGCCTGGTGTCTCCATTTGCTCTTGGCAGCAAATTGAAATTTGAAGGACAGTACTTGGAAGACATTTCTGCCTACTTCTGTTTTCTAGTATTGGAGAAGGTTTTTTGTTCAAAGAACATGGACTTTGTTCAAACCCGAAATTTCTGCAAAGCTGTGTATTGTTGTGGTCTTGAAAAGGAATAGTTTAAAAGGTTAAAAGAAGCGATTCCTTGCCCACTGGGATTTATTATTATGTGTTTTTAAAAATATTGCCTGAAAGCTTGGTGATAGGTTTGTGGCTATGAGAACAGAATAAACTATTACTATTGTTACTATAAACGATACAAATGACCGTATACAGAGTACACTCCTCCAGGACAGATATCAGTTTTGCATAGTCAGAAAAACATCTGTAGACCTATTTCAAATTATCCTCTCATTAGATTTTTTGTACCACTGCTCCCTCCTTAACAGCTCTGTGTTATTAAACTGAAAGTCAGCTGAGCACAATAAAGCAGTGAATTTTAAATAGGTAGTGGATGTCATATGTCACAGTCACAACAGCTTATCAGCTGACAGTCAAAAACCTCTCCTGGCTAAGCCTTTCCTCTGGATAAACTTGGGAGCCTTAAATTCCCTCATTACTACATCTTGCAGTTAGAGCTTTCCTGCAAGGCAAGAGATCAGCACAAGAGGCTGTGCCAGCCCTTCTCCCCTGAGCTGACCACTTAGATTCATGTCTCTTCCTCCTTCTGCCTGGATGAGCGTACCTGGGCCAGGGTTTGCTCTTTTCCAAATTGTTCACATCGGCCTCAGTCATTGCCCCACTTGCAATGCATGTTTTATGTTGTTGAACTACAGTCTCTCTTTCAGTAAAAGTTTTTGGGTTTTTGATTGCACACGTGAACTAAGAGCCCACCAAGATTTTAAGGACAAAATGTATCGAATTACCTAAGACAATTTCAACAGACTTCAAGCAGTGGTGATACAAGTTTTCTCTCAAACTGAGCTTTTGTAATTATAGCTAGCCAGACCAGGATCACAGAGAAAGTCTTCCTGCTCTCTCCGCCCTGTGAGGTGTCAGGTTCAACACAGCTCTGGAGCTGCCACTGTGCAAGTACAGCGCGCTCCTGAAACTTCAAAGCAAGGACTCATGAAATACCTCTTCCCAAAACAAGACCCATTCCTGCAGTTTGCACATACAGATACAGTGGACAAAACGTCTAAGTATACGTGCAGTTTATCCTGAGTAAAAAAATACTGTTTGTTTGTTTTTAAATCAACTTACCTTGTATCAGTTTACAAGCAAAACAATCTCTGCTAGCAAGTGTTTTTGTTAATACAGTTATGTCTGCAGTCTGACCTTTGCTTGCATAGAGCCTGACTTGAAGAGAACAATAAAAGCCTTCTACAATCACCATTGCGGGGGAGAACTCAAATTCGGTTGAATAGTATAGAAGTCTGCATTCTTTAATCATATGATTCAATACACAAAGCAGACCACATTTTAAAACGCTACAGAATTGTACAGGCCCAAAATAGAAAGCTAAAGTGATCACATCTGAAATTTTTTATGTTGATGTATGGTCACCTTCCAGCTGACAAACATTTACCATCAATGTCTGCTCTGTCAAGAGCTGGCAGACTAAAAAAAAAAAAAAAACACCCAGAAAATAAGTGTCACACTAGCCCAAAGGTGAAGACTTACAAGAACCAAAATTTAGTGTATAGTCTTTGTTTGCCATTTGACTCCTGAGAAGGATTTCTAGTATGAACAAGTCAGCAGGATGTACAGATTACTGTACCATGTTATACTTTAAAGAGTACCTGTCAACTGGGGAAGGAGCAGGGTTTTTTTAATTTTTTATTTTTTAGAAATAGAGTCATTTCATTTTAGTACAACAGTCTCTAAAGATAATGAATATGCGATTGCTAATAAAAAGCCTTGGTTCAAGGAATACAGCAAAGATGATCTTACGAAAACAAAGATATACCGAGTCCATATACAACACCCTGCTGCTTCTAAAGGTTAATGCTGTAGCAAGGCTGGATGGCATATGTAATTTTTCTCAAATCCATTTCCCTGTGTGTTCGGGGAAAGAAACCCATTGGAAAAAGCATTAATAACACAGCCAAGAGCATATTTGCACTGTAACAGTAAAACAACTATTGTAAGGAATGTTACGCTTTTTCCTCCCAAAAGTGTAAATCAAAATGATTTTTGGAAGAACTTGGTCTTGTGCTTCCAGGTACTGCATATACAAATACAGTTTAAAAAAAATCCATAGGTCCCTGCCAGATATTAAGCATATATTGTCAACAGATGGTTTTGGTAAAGCCAGACACAGTCTACACACAGCACTTACACACTCAGTACCAGCCTGGCTCCTAATACATTTTTATCTTTAAAGTATGAAAGCCCTTTGATACGCATTTTGTACACAGGGAAGAGGATGGCTAAATAAGACATTCAAAGCCACAAGGGTAGTGATCCCCTACGGTTCCAACCAGCACCGTAAATGCCCCGCTGGTCTGCTTTTCCACATAGGAACACCTCAGCATCGTTGTCACCACAGTTTATTATAACTAGTGCACCCGTCACTACCAACCTCACAGGGCGTGATTTCTAACCGGTCAGTGTGAATTAACCTTTCCATTAAAGTTGCAGGTCCCGCACTCACTCGTATAAAAACACTCATCCCGATACATATGCTCTGCTGTAAATCTCCTTTAATGAAGACCACCTAGCTCCCTGGTACAGCAATACCAGGAGCAGAGCCCCCAGGCATCCTCAGAGAAGAAGTACTGTAAAATGAGTTTTCCAGAGTGACTCCAAGCAAGACAAAGCTACTGATTAGTCTCTACACAGCAGCCAATGAAAACTCGCTTGTGGTAGGGAACTCAAGGTTGGCCTGACTTCACTTTGAAACACGAATGTGCGCGTGTATACCCATCATAAGGGGCATGCACGTTGATGTTGCTGCTTTCTCAAGCACTTTTGAAGATGCAGTCTGTTTACTCTTTCTATGGAAGGATAAGTTTCTTTAGAGCTCCCTCTATTGTAAAACCGAAGAAAAAAATTAAATTTTAATTCTCAGAGCAATTTACCCACTGATCATTTTTATATAGGACTGATCATTTTTATATAGGAGAGGAAAACAAGTTATAAAAATGTAAAAGTAGGAGTTAAATTAAATTATGGGAATGTGTAATTTTTGTGTTTAAAAAAAAAAGGAGAGAGAGAGATTTGAAGCTCTGGGCATTGGTTTGTTTGGGTTTTAATTTTAAGTTTAGAAAATTGCAGTAGGAAAGTCAGAGGCACTTCAGCAGCTGCTTGAACCACCTTCTTTCCACAATTTTCCAAAAAAAACTTTTCTCAGTGGCAGACTCTGACCATACTGGGATAAACTCAGTTTTGGTATTCCATTCATTTTTTGTGGGTCACAGCAGGGATGAATATGACCCCATGTTTGACGTAGATGGCTAATTCAGACTAATAATTTAAGTGAAATGTTAGCGAAGTCCTGAGAACACTACAAGTATGAGCAATGAGTGTATTGAAGTGGACTGAGTAAGCCAAACCAGAACAACATGACAAAGCCTGAGTTGTGATAGTAACTGATGTGACATATTAAAAGGACCACAAGATACCTAATTCTGTATTAAGGGCAACAGAACAGAGATATCACCTTGAATGCGAAAGTAGCTAAAGCATACCTAGCAGTAGAGCATAAAAAGTCAGCTGGATTGAAAGAGATTTACTATGTAATATATATTGATACATAACATTTTTAACATTGGAAGTTAAAAAAAAAAAAAAAAAAAAATTTATGTGGATTTATGCCATTCACGGAGATTGACCATTTTGCTCTCTCAAGCCTACCTTCTGTGTTGGTATGTTTAAGTTTTGCAAGCATGTAAGGAAACCCAGTTCAACTGTGCTCAGCTCTTGTTTCTCCCTCTGCTCATCAGGTAGGCTTCCCTACTAAGTGGAGAGTTGAACCCACCCCATTCCAAATACTGCCTTCCACCATTTTCTCTCCAGAAAAAAGAAAGACTAAGAGTATCACCACCTTTCCTTATGAGTGGGACAAGGGACAGGCACACTTTCAATTTACAGCTGTTAAATTAGAAGCTTCTCCCTCATATCTTGTCCCAGGAGAAAAAAAGAAATGCTTTCTCTTCATCCAAAAGCCTTCTAGGACAGCCAAGGTCTGGCAACAGCTCAGGGCTCAAATGCTCCTTAGTCATTCACTCAAACACATCAGTTCATTCTCTGATTAGAGACCATTAGCCCAGACCCACTCTCGCTCTGGGAAACACTGGGGGCAGAGCCCCAAGAACTGGGGAAATGGGATGCCGGGACCGCACATGAACTGTCCAAAAGAAAAAGCAAAGGCCAAAATAGAAGTAGTCTCTATTTCTCCGGAGAGGATGACTCTGGAGATTACAGTGACTCTTCCAGCTCCCTGAGCTTCCTGTGGTGGCCTGAAAGGCTGCAGGTGCCCCTCTCAGCAGCTGGTGCCATCCTACAAGCCAAGGAGAGCAAACAGAAACCCTCACTGTCCCCATGGGGCCAAATTTGACTGGAAAAGCAGCATTAACATTTCTGGTATCCCCAGGGTAATGCAAGCATGTTTTTAACAGGGAAATAATTAGCACATCAGAGGGCACAGTGCAAATTAGCATTCAGGTGCAGCTTGGTTTTAAACAGGAATCCAATAACGTTATATAGCAAGAGTCACATCTCCAAAACCCACCCCACTTGATTAAGTTATAGGGATATTTGCAAGGGTGTAAACAAGCCAGCCAAATCTTTACTCTGAAAGCAGCTCATGCATCAGGTTCCACCACCGCTGTGAAAATTCGATGCTGCTGCATCACTGCGGCTGATGTATTTCAGTGCACCTCCGTAAACTTAGGTGAAAGACACAGGAAATGAGGTGAATGCAAACATTGTGGAGAGGGTTGAGATTTTTTCTCTTTGCCTTGGAACAGACACAAATAGCTGAAGGCTGGAGGTCACTGGAGCCCCCCAGCAAGTCTTTGTAATAACTGACAGCAATCTCCAGGTCTGCAGGTGATAAGCTATCGTTTTTCAGAAATATTTTGTATACCTCCTGCTGAGCTTTTCTGGCATTCAAGGGACAGATCAATATTTGGTATTTTCACTGTGCTTGAGATGCTATTGTTCTTTGTATCTGAAAACAGAGTAACAGTTCAGATGTTTGTAAAGGTAGCCAGGGCAGCATCAGAAGGAATGCAAACCAGAAAGAAACTAAAACATATTAAAACAAGTAAAAAAACCTCCAAACTCAGGTTAGTCCATAGGGTTCTACCAAATCAAAGAAACAATATAATATTTCTTGGGCAACACACACAGCAACTGTCAAGTGGCCACAACTAAAGCCAGTGTTTCCCTTAGTGAAATTCTATCTAAAAATTGGAATACTCAAGTGAAGCCAAAACAAAGACCATAAATAAGGTTTTTTAATGTCTTCAGACATCATTATTAGAATGGTGTTTTTATAAATTAAAGAACAAGTGTATTAGAAAGGCTTACATATTTCCTATGTTATAGCTAACGGACTTTGGGAACTTCTCTCTTTTGAATGAATGAAGGCTAAGCCAGGTTACATATCTGTGTGCATGAGGTGCGTTTAGGTGGAGTAGAGAGAAGGTGGCCCAGCCATGCTTATCTGTGAGATCAGAAAATCAAAATAATTGCCAGTTCTAGAGGATTTTTTCTCTAGAAAAAAAAAACAAACCCGAAACCCAAAGTCAATTGCTTAATTGTTTACTCTCTAAAATGTCTGTGTTACCTTAAGAAATTTCAGTCTACGAAAGTTGATTTTGCCTATATCTGTTTTGGTCTATCTTTAACCACTCAGCATCAGGCTGCACCACTCCAGAGTAAGAAGCTGAAAATGGAGATCAGGTATTTCTGTGGTGCAACTGTCCTTATTTAAAGGGAATATACCCAAACCCTGCTCCTCTCATATACATACCTGGTGCTAATAACAACGAACAGCCACTTACCTTACAAATCCCAAGTCCATCTTTTTAGTCAGGCCTATGTCTCAGGAAATCCTATGTCTCTGCTTCTGCCCAGAACCTCTTCCCTTCCCTCCTACCATCTCTTCCCCTGCTGTGCACACCCACCCACACAGCTGCAGCTCGGCAGTCCCTGACCCCTGTTCGCTTTCCACCACTCCCAGAGAAATTTTCCAGCAACCCCCCAGCTTGACTTCAGTTCATCCCATTGCCTCCAGCTCCTATTGCTTTCTGCTATGACTCTAGAAAAGGCTTCTCATTTATTTTTCTGCTTGCTAGGAAAGAAAGCATTTACCCTACTCACCAGCATTAACAAGGCCTATGATTGCTCATATGTCAAACAGCTGTGGCTGCTATAGTCCTAAGGATACCAGGACAGAATTAAACTAAATGGAAAAAAATGGGACTCACAAAGTGTCTGCGGGCTGGCTGCCCCATCACCATTCCCTATGTGCCCTCTGCAAGCACGCAAAATCAGATTCTGGCTGTAGACACACATTTTTGTTTGCTGCTGTACTAGGGAAGGAAAACACCTACCTGCCAGCCTCCTCCAGGGTCTTTGCTATCATACTCCATACTACATTTTGTTCACCTGCTGTTGGCAAAAGCACCAATGTTTTCATTAATGTAAAGTCAAAAGCTGCATTGTTGGAAAAGGAAACCGCCAAAAAACAAGACAAGCAAGGTGTTCTGCACATCCCAGGCCAGTCACCGAACTACACTGTACTGTCTGGGCTTTCTACAGACAAAAATGACACCAAAAATGTTTCTATTTCTTTACTAATGTGTAGTCGCTACAGCAACAATGCTATCACCTTGTCAGTCAGCAGCCACCACTCAGCCTCCCAGTTTCATATGGCATCGATAACAATCTGGACTTGGCTCTAGTCAGCAGTAGCTTAAGTTGTTTTAGAGATGTGGCAGGACTACATATAAAATATAACCATATATAAAAATGGTTATAGGCCTCAGATCTGAGGACTATAATGAGTATGTAACTGTACAGGTCAGCCTTCAGTCTCAGGATCTACGCTAGCTCAGTCTCCTGTCTCCTAGGCATCCTGTTCATGGTGGTACAGCAGGAAAGAGGCTAAAACCTCAGTTCTGAAGAGTAAAGACTTCAATAGGTGGTTAACAGAGAAGGTAACATGTAATATTTTTAGATACTGCCCTCATTGCAGCGGCATTGCATCATCCCATCCTTTTTTCTGTCTACTTCCAGCTCTATAGCATATGGAAGCACAAGGGTAAAATGAGGTATAAAGGGATTAAATGGCTTATCAGAGGCTGCAGCAAAGCAGTAACCCAATCTGGTCACACCACAGGCCCCTAAAGGAAGGGGTCTTTAGGGCTTCCTGGCCTTGTCCCGCACATGACCTAAGAGCTGCTCTTCTCTACAGCGAAACAGCGAATAGTCCAGAATAAGTCCCCTCAGTTACGCAGCCTAGATCTGCATTATGTGGCATGGGCCTCTGTGGAGGAAGCCAGTATTTATTCTCTTGAGGTCTCTTGCGCGTTGAAGATGCTCAGCAGATGTACATGGTACCACGCTGCATTCGTCAGTCCACAGCTCTTCCCTGGGCATTGAGGAGATTCACGTCTTCAGCAATGCACTAATTATATACTGAGAAGTCAGGCTGAGTGACCTTGCTGGGGAAAAACACTTTACCTGTCCGTTAAGGACCCTGCAAACAGCCTGAGCCAAAGGAACACAGTAGTCCATTACCAGTGCTTGGGAATCAGCAGTGAAACAGCTGATTGAAGCACCGAGCAGAGTTCAGTCCTTTTAGCCACTTCACTGATGGGTCCACAAATACAATTGTAAATGGAGACTCATCATTAATCGACTGTATTTTTAATAGCGTCGCACAGGGTTGGTTCTTAACACTGAGCCGTTTAGTATCTTTAGCTACAAACTGGAAAAAAATATGAACTGTTTGGATATTAAATCCACAGATGACACATCTGTTTGAGAATGGTAAATGGCAGTAAGAGCAGGGCTCTGAGACAAAGCTTAGTAAACTGGCTTTGTGCACTGCAAATAGTCAGATGTAAGTCTATGCATTTGGCCTGAAAACTGCAGGCCATAACTCCTCCCATGATGGGGTGGTCTGCAGAAGCCAGAATAAACCTTAGCACCACAAGAAACACTATAGCCAAAAAGACTTACCCAATCCCCAGGTCGCTAAGTGGGAACACTGGATAAAAGCAGAAATGACACATTCCATTGGTGTAAACCCTGAAAAAAATACCATGGTTCTGATATCCTTTAATTCAAGAAGGAAATTAAAAAAAGAGAGGAGTCAGAAAAGAGTTATGAGACAATGTCAAGTACCAATACAAAGAGACCAAGTGAGAGGCTGAGGGAAGCTGGTCTGCTAAGTTCCTTCTTGTCCGATTTGAACGTGCTATTTTTATCTTAAGGAGATTGTGCTTGTTGTACCATATTTGTGCTGTACTCCTGTTGTCCAAAATAGGCTAGGAAACTCTCTATATTTCTCCCTTTAACATATAACTTGACTTCTTAGGACTTGTGGTGGAAGAGGGAAAATTGATACCTTTTTCCTGAAGTAGCAAACATTAGGTAGAGCCAGGCTATTAATGCTCTTTATGGTATTAAACATCTTTGATGCACAGGGTTAGGCAATATCAGGAAAGCTTTTAATTCAGATCAGATTGTTAAGGAACATGACAATAATTGTTTTGTCTTCTTGTGTACTGTAGTGCATAGTTTGCTTTCCAGATAATCTGGGAATGTCACTTAACAAGTTCCATGTTAATGTGAGGATCTAAGAGCAGAATGAAGATCTTACTTGCTCCAGATCTCTTCCAGTAGGACATGGCAGTTTGAGGCTTTTGATCTTATTACATAAGATTAATAGTTTTAAGTTTGTTATAGAGTGTGTTTTGCAACCTGTGGTTTGCAGAAGCATGTGGAGCGGGTGTTGTGAAGACCATTCTGGACTTTCCAGACATAACCACACAGTGGCAGCAGGCAAGGCTTGATGAAAAGGTGATTCCTTCTAATCTTATGGTCCTACCTACATAAGCAGAATAGAATTGTGATGTTCGCTGTGACAGCAAGTTCTCCGGAGGTTTTGAGCAATCTGTCTAATTTCACCCCTATTGTTTCTGCATCCAGTCAGGTCATGAGAAAATAGAACTCCTCTACTCCACAACAGAGAGTGGAATCAGCTAATGCTAGTAAAGCTCCTGAAGATGGTATATGTTGGGTAATGAAGATACAGGCAAAGGATTTGATTCTCATAAAGGGAGTTCCCTTTGCAGTGCTGTGAAAAACACAAAGAAATCCTGTTTTGACTAGTTAATTGAGCAAACATTCCATCCTGCCCTAAAATATGCTTGCTATGCTTTTTCAGATTTTTTTTTTTGGAAGTGTACCACCCCTTAGCACGTTCATGTCTCCACCAGTCTGAAGAGCAACTGTCTGTTCCAGCCCTTGGGGCTCACCTGCTGCTCCCCCACTCCTGTCAGGTTGGATTTCTTTAAAGAGCGTGTCGGTTGCAGCAAATCATGTCATGCACTGGGAAAGGGAAGACTTTTGTATTTACCACCGGATTGGTTGTGCTGTCTACTCCTCCACCGAGCTTCTACCTCCCTTGATTCTTCTCTGTAGTGCCGTTTATCCCACGCTGTCAGCCCTGCCTTTGCTTGCCCCCCTCTCCCAGAAATGCTGGCTGAGTGCTTTTCCAGTAGGTGCTGCTTCAGCTGTGCCAGACTGCCCTTCTGCCCTCCTCCATACAAAATCCAAGTCTCTCCCACCACTGGCAAAACTCTTCAGAAATCTTCCCTCATCTCTCTGATGCTCTGATTTCTCCCCCTCTCCTCCCTGTGCTTTTCCATTATATGCAAGCTCTCTACCACCAGCTCCCTGGCCTGGCCCCTCAGCCTGCTGTCCCCATACCATGCCACCCCGAGCCTGCACTCCCGGCACCCTCCCCGCAGCACTATATCCCAATAGATATGCCAGGCCTGGACCACGTTGCCGGGCTCTCTCTGTTTTCTGTACTGTATTCTTGATGTGTTTTCAGCCTGATGCAAAGCTCATTCAACCAACAGAAAGAGCTGCTTTGACTTTAATGGGTTTCAAATGAAGACTTTAGACTATGTCTCCACAGCAGCACAGAAATAACTACAGTGTTGTGTAAAGATACCCAAGCCAGCTTTAAACTAATTAGGTTGGATCCCAATAACCATCTAATCATAGAAACAGGGAGCTCAGTACTGGGTAATTTACCCTAATGAGACTGTAAGCTTGTCAAAGGAGAAAGCCTGTGTTTGCTTTAGTCCAGTTCCAATTTAACATCATATGCTCCTTGCCTTTTAAGAAACACCTACTATTATTTAAAATCAAACCAGCACATGTCAAGATAATCTTTCATAGTAACGCAGCTATACAGAGCAACTGTCTAAAACATTCAATATCTTGTGGTCAGTTTTATCCTCTCTCATCTGCCTTTTGCACACTAAACAAACATTACATGTACCTATAAAACCAATGTTTTACAAAAAGACAGGAAATGCAGAGTACAAGAGAACATGCGATTTATCTATCAACTTATTGGGGGGGGGAGGGGGAAGCACAACAAATCCTTTGTTCCACTGTACACACTGAGACAGCTATACCTTTCCTTGTAAAAAATGTAAATGTTGGTGAGTATTATTTTATCCTTTCAAAATGCACAAACAAGATATAGGACTCTCCAGCCAGAAGCATAAGTTTTCCCTTGGGAACCAGAAGTAATCACACCTGCAGTCTTCAGACACAGGAAAACCCGCTAAATTCCATGTAAGAAGAAAAGCATGTTGAGTGGACAAATACAGGGTTTCCTATATTTCAGCATGTACTCCAAATTCCAGTTATGCAAAACCTATAGCTTAGGCTTCACTTCAGAATGTTATTTTCTATCTTACATTTGCATATAATTTTCTGATTTTTTTCCCCATTCTGATTTAAGGAAAACTTTGGTTGTGTTTTAAGTCCATGCACGAGCATCATTGTCACGTCCATTCTGCCAAAATTTTCTGAAACAAGCTCCCACATTTCTTAAAGGAGACGCCTGACTTCTTATGCTTTGCATTCAGCAGCCACCACTGAAGCCAAAGGTGTCTCCATATTCTTGAAAACCAGCCAACATAAGCAGCAGCCTAAATATGGATTTGGGAGTCTAACTTTGGGTTTCCAGCTTTGAAAGGCATGATTTGACACGTGATTTACTAAGTACTCCTTAAACCAAATACCATATGTTCACCACAAATGCCTTAATTCTGAAAGTAAAGCAGAAGAGGAAGGCGCAACATTAGAGGAATGTGTATGAGCATCTTCCATATGATACTGTTAGGTCTGAGAAGATTAGCAGCTATCCCTGCAAAAATCAGATCTCCTCTGAAATAGCAGGCTGTGGGCAAAGGCAGACACAAGTATCAGTGTGCTGGCAGAAGCTGGAGAGCTCTGGGCTTGTGTTGCCTTGCTTGATTTTGTTACCCAAAACCCTTTGGTGCCTTCCCAAAATTGCTTCCTTTCCTTCAACATGAAGTCAAGGGAAAGCTCTAAACTGAGAATATTTGTGAATTTTCCATGAGCTTTAGGAAGAGAAGGCCTCTAGCTAGGCTGTAAACAAGTTCCCTCTTGTCCCCTCAAAAAACAAAGTGGAGCTTGTAAGCAACTACTAGTTAAGACACCGTCCTTTGGAATTGCTCCCTTTCCTCAAGGTGAGACCTGTCACAGGTTGCTGGTGGTTTTGGAGTTCCTGCTCCTCATCGACTACAGCCTCTCTGATCAGTGAGAGCCAAAACTTAGTAAAAACAAAAAATGGGGTGTGCTGAAGAAATGCCTGCTAAAACCCGAACATTCATCCAAACTTGTGCTTCTCCATTCTCAGAGTCCCACAGAAAATGACTCCTGCACAGGACCATGGCCAACCTGCGGCTGTATGACACCAAGTCAGCAGGACCTTAAAGACACTGCCACGTCCTCAGCGTGCCCTGCCGGGTTCTTCACATGCTGCCACAGGTCAGGGAGAGGAAGGTTTCCCAAACGGCAGAGGCCAAATTCAGAGCTGCTCAGCTTTGTCCCCCTCGCATCTCCTCAGAGGGGTTTCTGGCAGTCTTGTCGATCCGAATGATTTAATGCTAATACCAGGTACAATGAAAAGAAATGCCCTACTCATTTGTAGGATATGCACTATTTACTCCAATATTTCTAGTCTCCCTGACCATATACCTCCACTATAACTTTGGGGTTTTACTGTGTTTCAAATATTCTTCTTTTTCTTTTCTGGTACAAGCAACAGATAATAGATCCAAAGTCTTAAAAATATAGATTAGGTAAGAATTGTCCCACTGTTCCTTTTTTTTTTTAAAACTATAAAAACTCCTTTTTTCCCCCCTATTTTTTTCAAATTGAAAATAGTAAGGTTTTATTTAAAATTTTCTGGAGAAAACTGTTCAAATATTTCAGCAAGCTTATCCTAAAGAGTGAAATCCTCTATTTTGTTAGAGCTGTACACATCTTTACAAAATTGAGACCGTTGCATCTATTTTTCAAATCCCATCCACAAGGCACTGATGTACTTTTAAAATACAGAAATATATGCCAAAAAGATAAAATAATTTGTTTTCTATAATCCTGAATCATTCTCAAGCGCTTTAATAAAGTTAATGATTATCTGTCTCCATAATTAACATATTAGGCAACGTGCCTCATTTCACCTAACGTTAATGTTTTACTTTTGAGGGAGAAGTGTAAAAATGCCTTGCTATGCTAAGGGAATTGGTTTTTTTTCCTAGTCATACAAACATAAGGTATTAGAGATCAGTTTAAATTAGCAAATGACAATTACATTAAATACAGCTAATAAGAGACTTAAGTAAATATAGATAAGGAAAAAAATGTATATAACTGATTTTTTTTTCTTTTTAAGGGAAAAAAAAAAAGATGTCCCATGGAGAGATGAGCTGTATTTTTCTTAGAGTCAAAATGCAGTCGGTTGGCTAGTGGGCAAGGCAAGGTATGTTACAGATCTGACAGATTCTGACAGACATATTTCATACTCCAAGTGAATCCTAGCAAATACAGTCCTTGCTCACGGCACTGATTTGCCCAGTCAAACCATTACACACACAAAGAAATGCATTTAAATTAGTGGGCTCTATGCCTACCCAAAATCCCATCTTTATGGGTGAGATTGCAGGATCAAGAACATGAAAACCAAGTTTTAGTGGTGTCAATGTTGATGTCTTGCTACAATGACAGGCTTAGTAAAATCAGATTAGGTTACATAGCAGAGCTTGACAAGAAATATAATTGGGAGGGATAGAAATTGCACGCATTTAATAGTTTGCTTCTGTAGAAATACAAAATCTGCTTCAAAACAGGGAATATGAGTCACCTCCATTGCCAGCATTAAAACAGTAATATCTATTGTCCTTGTAAAGCCTTCATTTATACCAGTGACATTACTGCACTGTTTTGAGTCTAGAGTTAATACTGGAGCTTAAATATACTTCGAACTATATTGACACTTGAAGGGAGATAAACACCTGATTGAGAGAGAAAAGGCAAGATGATGAAAGCAGTAATTGCACAGCATGCCTCCAGACTGAGTTCAGACTGTGGGGAAAAAATAAAATACAGCCAATCCCCCTGAAATGTATTGACATAGTGGGTCTCCCCACCTCTGGCTTGCAATTTTGCTCATTGCCTGGAATTGTGTCAGCCTCTATAGACTTGTAACATTAATTTTGGTATGACATAAGGTTATTTGGCTGCTTTACGGCTGAACGATCACATGGCTGCAATACAAGAGCACGGCCTCCCCGCTGCCTCTCCTGCAGTGGCCACATGGCACCTGCAGGCAGAGCCTGGCACAGCTGCACCCCATTCTCAAGCAACCCTGCCTACTCCCAAAACTCAAATAAACACCAGGGCTCCTACTGCAAGGCAGGGCTGTCCAGTGCCTGCCATGCCCATCCACGCTTTCCCAGTGTCGGGGGCAGAAGTTGCCTCCTCCCTACCCCAGTAAATGTTGCCAATGTTTGGAAATAAGATACTCTTGTCTCTTCTTTCTCATCCTCTGCCCATCTCAAATGAATACTACAGATTACCATCGAGAACAATCCTGAACTCCTAAGCAAAATATGGATCAGATGACCCAGAGTACAACCCTGAAATTTAATATTTGTGAGTTGAAAGCTAATTTTTTTTTGCATTTTTAAATATGCACACCAACTTCAAAATCAGAATTCTTTTTCAGGTTGATATGCCCAAACACATTTTTCAGAATTTTTAAAAATTCTGTAAAAACAATTCCAGAATTTTTACTTTCTACCCCAATGTGAGTTGGGGTTGCAACCTCTTCAGGGAGAGACCTTCACAGTTTTGCCCTTCTGTGTCTATTATCCTACTACATACTGGCTTGTTTCATAGACTCACCAATGAAAAGCAGGATGAAATCACACTGTATTTGAGCAGGAGTTTTCTAGTGGGCAGCCCTAGACTTTGCAGGAAGGAGTAATGGTACTCAGTTAATCTTTGAGTCCTGAAAGACCCAAAGTTTGATCTTGGTGCTATGAAACATTTTGCTTCTAGAAACTCTATCTTCCTGAAAAGATATAGAAATGTAGCTGATTTCTAAAGTCAGGAGATTCAATGAAATTTTTCTTAAATCGTTCTTTCCAAATTCTAGATCAAGTAATCATATTCTTTCTTCCCTAAATTCCCTTTTCAGTTTGGGTTACTTTCTAGCCCGACACGGTTTCAGTCCTAGACATCATGATATACTGTTAAACAAAGGCTGCATCATACGCTTGCTGTACTTAGTTAATTTTAAATGCCTCTCAGCTTTTTTCCCCACAAACTACCTTGGGTGACAAATTCACCTTCAGATTGAAGACAATAACAACACTTTATCATCCAGTCATTCCTTCAGTTCCGTATGTCATTTGGGCCAAAGATTGTAATTTACTATGACAAAGATTTTTTAAATAACTAGAGATAGCAGGTGCTGAATGTGGTTATTGTAGAGTGAATGCTCAACAATTTAAGAAGTCATCCCAAAACTTACATAGAGACATTATAGACATGTACTACTGGTTGAGGCACATCTATACAAGGCTTTGGTGCATGGCCACAAGGTACATGTTAAACCTTACGCTTTACTAAGCCCTGTTTTCCTTGAAAATGCTGTAGATTCTCAGATCCAAAGTTTCTTATTAATTAGCATTCAAAATTTCCTCCCAGTAGAAGGGAGCGGGGAAGGCCCCAGCGAGGCGGAGGGAGCCTGGCCTGCAGGAGCAGGGTCCAACAACCAGCATTACCACCTCGTGGGCACAGGCTGTTCCTCCCGCAGCCCGCTCCAGTCCCCTCCTCTCCATCCACACAGGATAACCTAACAGTGCCCTTTGCTGGTGCATTCACCAGCAAGTAAACTGCTGTATCTGTGCTTGGATCATAATTATTTGTTCTTAGTATGCTACCACTGCAGCCCCACATCTAATGAACCACAAAAAGACCCATTAAAGCTGCAAGCATGGGATAAATCAAACCTCCCAAAGGTTATTCGGTCTCAGCTTGACGCTCCCTGTCATTTTTCAACCTTTTCTTAATACTCTCGACTTTATATTAAAACACTTAGCATTTCAGAACTCTGAAAAAACCCAAGCTATCCTTCAAGACTCTTCATTTTATAAATATATTAAGGACACTATTGACATGCTTTGGTTCAAAAGGAAACAAGTGCCCTATTAAATTTAAAACCACATGAAACCTAAAGGGAAGAGAAAAGTCCAAAGTAAAGCATCTGGGACTAGACTGCAAAGCTATTTAGGTACCAGACTCCTGCTGATTTAGGAACCAACATACCTTGTAGACTAAAGCTGATTTATGATTCCCTCAGGGAATTCTGCATTTCATCACTGAATTTTCTGTTACCATAACACTTTGTCAACATCCTCATTCCCCCCTTTGCACCTCTCCCTGAATTGTTAATCTTCATTCTGCAAAGTCCATTAAAGGACTCTCTTTTTTTTCCATTTCCTTTCATACTGTTTGACTGCTCTGAGTACCTTGAATTTCTGCTACATTCCAGCCCTATCAGACTCCTGCAATGCCTGTAGGTTTATGGTGTTGTATATATTAAAAGATTACACAAATTTAACTAAATCAATTTACAACTCCAGATTTTCCTATTTTGGATGTGGCCTATTTTTTCCTGCACTTCTATAATCCAGGAACCTCTGTCCAGCTGGACTCATTAGTATCCCTCACAACTTCAGATCCACTATTAAGATCCGATCCCCAAGATCCCTGTTTTTCTGCTACCCAATCACTACTCATTTTTCCAATCAGCATCTGCCTTTCTCCAATGACTGTATTTTATTGCAGAAGAACAGCTCCATGCACTGTCTAAAATTTAGGCAAAAATTCCGTGTTTTAACTGGACAGATAAATCTCAAAAAGAATGATCTGCCATTTCTAAATCTGAAAGCTTAGAGAAGCGTATCAGGGCATATTTCCCAACTAAAGCCAAGTCTAGCAAAAGAGTCAACAGGGACTAAGCGGTTACAGAGGCAGATGTCTCTAGGAGACGTGCTGTTACAGTGGCCACATAGAAGCACTTTGAGTATTTGAGGAGCCTTCAGTCTTTTTTCCATCTGAATGCTGCATATTTCTGACTTAGAAGTAATTTTAATTAGAACCTACTGATCATGAAAAGTAACAGACTGACAGCCCACGAGGCTCCATGGAATGTGACCAAATACACAAAATGAGACTATGTTGAAAATCAAACCAGGTTGTCTTCTTCCATATGCCATTCTCAGCTGTTGGCCTCATAGCACTGCACCCCCAGGGTCACCTCTCCCGAAACTGAATCCTGACTGCACCATGAAGCGATCCTGACTGCATCCAGAACAGCAGCCCTTCATACAATCTGCCATGAGGCTTTTAATCAGGAACCCTAGATAAGGCATGTGTACTAGCAGCAAACAACAGTACCGTACGTGAAGATTTGGCTTAGAGCCACGTGCACCAGGAGAGCCACAGCACAGGCGGTGAAAAGGAATGCTTTCCCACTGGTGCATGTTAGTCAAACCCAGTGCTGTTTCTAACGTCCCGTTGAGGGTCACAAACTTTCCTCAGTTTCCTAAATTTAAACTAACTTTCTCTTCCCATTTGTTTTACTTTGTCACATTAAGTTTAGGTAACTTTATTTTACTGAATACTTTTGTTTTGTAGAGTGATTGCTCATTTACATAACTGACTAACCCAGAATACAATAAAAATACATTTCTCTAAATATTTCAATGAAGTGTGATTATTACCTGTATTGTAGTAACAAGCAAGGGGCTGAGCACAGCTCCTTCTGTTAAGGCCATACCAAAACCTGCTATTTTGATTTAACATGACTGGATAAAAAAGACAATTATTGCTTGCACCATGCCACATAACATATCTAACCACTGGAGTGCTATTCTGTATTAGGGCAGCAGAAACTCCCGGTGCTGAAGGAAGAAGTGTGTACTTGTGTAGAGCAGAAAGCTAGAAAGCTGTTACTAGCCCTTTTGTTTGTGGAACAAAACAAGTATTGTTTCTTTGGGCCCAATCCTGCACTTTTGCCTGAAATCATCATTTCAGGCAGAGGAGGTTTCCTGTTAATGGAGACAAAATCACACAAATCTCTCAAGCATTTGTTTGTTTTCTTCACCTGTGAAGATACAGGGGAAGATCAAGCTCTGTGCAGCTACAAAATTACCTATCATATAGTAAAGAAATCGGCTTGTTTTCCTGTGACTGTCCTCAAATTAGCTTCTAGCTACATCACACAGAAGGGTGATTTCTTATTAGAAGAAAGAGGTATTTTGTAAAGCACCTTACTTCTGATGTATGTATGCCAGGATGCCATAGACTACCATGCATCCACTACAACCTACATGCCAAAGATTGCAAGGCGGCCAGCGAGCCCATTCCAGTTAGTGCTGCCACTCTAATCTCTCAGGGAAATAAATTCTATCCAATTAGCAGCTCTGTACCAACAAAACTCCATCCAAACTGAAGGGGATATATCAATTTCATTGTACTCATTTAATTACAGTGGTACAACCTGTGAGCACACAAGGCTTCAGTATATATAAAGAAAACACATTTCCTCTTAAGACAGTGGGGTAAGATTTAATTCCCTTAAAGTCAGCAAAATGACACTGGGGGTGATTGAGGCCCAGTGCCTCTGATAATGAGTATTCCTATAGCTGAATCCCCTTGCAGGCCAATGAATTACCTCCATACCCTGCTGGTGCGTTCCAAATTTTATTTTTATTTCAAAATCAAAGCTAAATAACTAAAAAAATCATGTGGCTGAGCCAAACTGTGACTTTATGGGTTTTAATTTTTGAGATTAAAGCAAAGTACAAAGACACACCCAGTCAGCAAAGTCTGGAGACAATAAGATGTAAAGCAATCCTCCTTCTGACCTCACATTAACACAGAAATCACCCTACAGCATGCAAGTGTCAGCCAACAACGGCACCTACTTATTTCCTGTCAGCTTGTCCCTTTGATCTAACCTGATCCTTCTTCACTTTATTAAAAACGTTCTAATCTTTTGTCTTTGATCTCCCTGTAGGATTCTTCAAAGAGCTTCAAATTAGCAAACATGCAAACAACAAAAAAAAAAGTACTCTGTATCTGTATCTGCAAGAAACAATGATGTGGGGAGCCGTTTCCTTCCTCAACACACAAGTTTAACGAGGGGCAGCATTTTAAAGCCAAAAGATGCCATAGTTATCTGTTGTTTATTGGCATTAGGGTGGATGACAGAGTTCAAGCTTTTTTACTGGGGGGTGGTTTGCTCTGAAGGTGTAACAAGGCAGCCCAGCAGGGGTAGCAAAAAAGCCATGTGCATACTTCATTCAGCATGCCAGATGAAAGGATTATGTCACATTCAAGAGCAACAAAGAGCTCTGTTTAAGTTTGTACCAGGCTGGAACTGTGGGGCAGCCGTTAAAGACCACCAAGGTTTTAAATAAAACCGGACACTTTTAAGTTTCCTCTAGCTCTCCTTGCGGTAAATCCACCCAATATGAAGGGAATGTCAGTATCTCCCAGGAGGAAGATCTCTGAGGCTTTAAAGAGGAAAACAAGTTTAATCTATTTTTATATAGGCAAACCCCATATGTATATTTTAAATATATATCTATATATGCATTTTTTTTCCTTACTAAAGGTACCATCAAATTTAAGGACATTGCCATATTAATTTTGTTCCAGCTTAGACTTATTCAATGGCAAAATGCTTTTAGCAAGGAAGAGCATTGCTCTAGGACCTCTTCTACCATGTCAAATAGCTAGCATCATTCCTCTCCTATAACTTTAATTTAGCCCCAAAGGTACACATGTTCCAAATAAAATTGGTGCTTTTTGTTGTTGAATACTGCTCACCTCTGAAAAGAGTTATGAAACCAGGTTAGAAAGACTCTGTAGGCTACACTGTAAGTTCCTTGCATGTGTGTCTGCCTCTTAGTGCGGAGACTTGTTTTTAACTCTCACTCCATGGAGGAGTATATCTGTAGCCAGGCTGAAATTTGCCAAATAATACAGGTCACCAGAATCCCTTCGTGATTGCAGTTAATAATCCAAGGCCCAGACCAATGTCTATTGAAGTCAATGAGACATTTTCACTGGTCCATGAAATCCTGGTTATGAACTGTGAGACAAGAAGTCTTCTCAGTAAAATCTCAACCCCGGGGAAATATAACTAAGCAGGATTTGACCCAAGCTGGTACACATGTACCTTGGCCAGTAGTCCTTATACCAGGCTCCATAGTTCTAAAATTAGAATGGATAAAGTCCCCATACCCTTTCTTTTTTCAGTTCTTTGTCATCCTAAAATCTACTACGATTACAGGTAGCAGGTATAAATCCTGAGAATTAAACATGACTTAGACAATAGATCATTATAACTCCTCCAACTCAAAATGATGTAATTTATGTTAAAAGGCTATTGAAGCTCAACACTGATATAATTATTTATGGAGAACTCCAGTGAAGCTCCAGATGATGCCCTCTTGTAATACTGGTTTTCTTAAGTGGTTCAGGAAACACTGCTGCTAGAACACAGACTATCCAGCCACGAAGCTATACCAACAGCCCTTTTGTTGTCTATGTTAATGTCTATAATGGATTTAGGAGAATAAAGCAAACATTAAAAAGACCTATTAGATAATGTATCAAAAGCAAAAAAAGCAAAACTGCACAGACATTTGTCTGTATAGTTAGAAAAATGGTATGGCTATAAAGGCATCTCTTGAAAAGCCTGGAGAGACAGTCCTAAAATGAGCAGCTCTGCTGGCACAGCAAAGTACTTTAGTTAATCTAGGAGTCTCTGCCTAAAATTTAAGAATAAATTACATGAACTGTAAATTGAAATCTTTATGAAAAGTCATACTCAAGGTTTGAACTTGTCAAACTCATTAGCTGCTTAGACACTGGTTACCCACTTTACTGACTTACAAAGACAAAAGTGGTGTTTTTAATTAGTCCAAAACCACACAGGAATATTCAACAAAAAACTATTGGAATTATTACTTTTTTTTTTTTTTTTTTTTTTTGCAGTTCACTAGCACTAAAAATCTATCCAACAACAAATGATATGCTGTGCTTTTATCCTGTGTAAGTGAGAGGGATCTTTCTACCAGATATTGTCCCTTGTGGCTGTTGTTAATGATGAAAGGCAGAGCTCAGCCTTTCTAGGAATTGCCGCATACTTGAGAGCGCTCCAGATGCATGGTCCCAGGCCAACTTCTTAGCGGGCTTCTTGACATCTAGCTCTTACCTCGGCTGAATCCACTGTGCAGCCTGCTTCCAGACTCTGCAAGGATTATCCATTCTCCAGCTCCTTTCATTTCTCACAGCCTGGGACAACCCCATTCAGCAGGGACTGAATGGACAGCCACACTGGGTGTCTTCTCCACACGGAGCTCATTGGTCCACAAATCTGGGCACAAAATATTTCCTTAGAGGAAAAGTTACATAAATCTCAAAAAATACAGTTTAGAGAAATACTGAGAAATGTATTGTCTACTTGTAAAACCATCAAGTAAAATCCAAATACCGTGACTCTGACAACCTGACTACAAATACTTTTGAGAGTATGATTTTCGAAATGCCAAGTACATTCAGCAGGTTTGGGAACTGTTGTTTTGTTTTGTTTTATGAGGACCTCAGAATTTTCTATTTTTCTTCTGTCAGAAAACCCAAAATGAGAAAGAACACAGAAAGGAAAAATTGGGGCACAATAAAGTCATCTGGACATTACCAGCCCTCTGGAAATGTTTAGCTCTGGCATTATTTTTTATCTGATCTATTTTGACAATCCCCACATGCCACAAAACTAACAAAAACTTGAAAAGCCTCTCTCAAAGAAGTTACTAGCATTCAAGTTTGACTGAGACAGCAGCTAAAAAGCATGTTCTTCTCTGCTGAATTTTCATTAATAATCCAAGTTGCTTAACATTTAACTCTGGAAGCCAATCTGCTTTCTATTTGTCACACTCTGTAGCCCCTAAAATACTGTTATTAACATAGCCTGCAAGCCAGTTCATTTTTATCTACATAAGAGTCGACAAGGTGCACATCCTGTCAATACCCTACTAAAACTTCATAAAACCAAATTTATGCAAAACGTTAATGTTCTAGACATCGCTACTCTACTGTACACTGTACTTATCTACCTAACTCTCCAAAATCCCTTTTCTTTTAACAGAAAATAACAAAACCAAAGCAGAATATTTTTTAAAACATCTAAATATAAATATAAGGACTTTGCGTGGAAGAATGTAAAGATAAAAATGAATGAATGAGGTAAAACTATCTTCTTTTTACTTGATTGATCTATACAGACTCATGGCTCGACTGCTTCAGCATTGATGCTGCAGATCTGTAAGTGCTTTTTGCTCCTCCAGAACAGCAACAGGTTCAACTGTAGCTCGTGGTGTGGCTTGGGAAGTTTTACTCATGTTATCCTCCTTCAAGCAGTCTAAGCTGAAACCATTACCATCACTGAGTCTGCAGACCTCTGCATGTAGTGCTGGAAATCAGAACAACCCCAGCAGATCAGATCAGATCACTGCGGATTGGGCCAAAGAGGATCACTTATTGATTATTCCTGCCAAATTCTCTTTAAACAAAAGAACCGGAAGACGTCTTCACCGCAGTCGTAGCTCTCAGAGACAGTCTTTTTAGATCAACTGCAATGCAAACATATTCCTCCTTTAATCTCATATCCACGCGGCCTATATTAAGTGCATGCCCAGTGGGAATACAGTACAAATTTCACATCATTTTCTTTAAAAATGTTAGAATTTTCCCCTGAATACAGTAATTACCTTTTCAAGAACTCTTAAAATATATTAATAGATGAATTTTGACTTTGAAAAGTTTTTATGATTATACAGTCAAATTAACATTGGAAGTGTAAAGATAGTATTTTATATACGTATATCATCGACTTAACTACTTACACTGACTGAAGTATCCCCACACTGTATTTCTGCAGAGGCCTTCAAGAGGAACGTACATCTTGTGGCTAATGCACTGGGCTGAGGATCAGAGATCTTGTTCCAGCTCATGGGTCTGACAAGTTTCTGCTTACTTTAGGCACGTTACTACTTTTCATTCTCTCTTGTAGTATGACAATACAGTTTCATCAGGGAGCTCAGCCTGTTGCACTTTCCCAATTAGAATTGACTAGGTTGGACCTTCTCATTACTAGAGCACTATTTACGAAGAAATCAGGTTTGTTCTTGCATGAATTGGCTGGCTTGATATTATACAGAAGGATTTAAACTGATTCACTGGTGCTCAAGTACCAGGAACTGAGTCAAAAACCTCTTGTGTTTTTTATTCAACAGGACGTATGTCATGGCTGAAGGTAAGAACAGCAGTGCCGGGTCAGCCCCAGCACCTAGCCGGGTCACTAGCCACCTCCAACACAGCCATAAGGACATACCCCGGGAAGAGTGAGACTGGGGAAGGCATGTGATTATTTTCTTAGCCTCCAACTCTTGTCCCTGAAAGTGACTTCCTGAACCATATGTGGTTTTTATGCCATTTCACCTTCAAAATGTAGCCACAGTCCATTCCCTTGCATGTTATTTGTGACCTCTCCCATCATGCCCTCTTCAACTGCTGCAGGGGAAAAAAAAAAACCCTCTTTTTAAAGCTTCTTTACCATTTTTATCCTGTGTTTAACTACAGCCATGAGCAGTTATGCCATGGAACAGTCATCTTCATACCCCATAAACTCTAAGGTAATAATCTGGACTTCCAGGTTGATGAACCGGCAAGCTGCTGGTAAGTGCTGCTTCACTTACCCGATAGTTTCAGCATCAATTAGCAAATAACGTCCGCACATAGGGGCAGTCCTGAGAGCCCCCACACGTGCAAGGACTCGCTGGAGCGAGGGAGGGCCTGTAAAAACCGAGCCCGAGGGCACCTCAGCGCGGCGAGGCCCCCGCCCGTTGGGAGCGGGCCGTTACCTCACAGGAGCCCTCGCCCAGGTACGCGCGGCCGGGGG
>NW_009229551.1:0-201 GCF_000690835.1 Fulmarus glacialis
TTTGCTATCTCCCCCCTGCACCTCCACCTCCCCCTGCAGGAGAAGTTACCCCTGGGCTCAGGGTGAGTGTTTTGGAGCCCACCCTTTCCCTTCTCCAACACACCCAGCACCCATGGCCACGTGCAGGGTGCTGTGCAACCCCCGGGGCAGGGGGGTCCCAGCTACAGGATCCTGAGTGACCGGGATATGGGGTGATGTGGT
>NW_009229551.1:418-1977 GCF_000690835.1 Fulmarus glacialis
CATTGGGCTGGAGAGCTGCTGGAGCCAGCGCCCGGCTATGGTGATGCTGGGCTGTTTCACAGGGAGGTGTTGGACCACGGCACTGCTCGTCGATGTGACGGCACCAGGAGAGGTGAGAGCAAACCCTGTAAAAGCTGTGACGAGCATTTCCCTCTCTGTTTCGGTAGGAGGATGGGCTATGGAAGGATTTTATTTACTGTGTGTTATTAATAATCTTAAAGTGTTGGAGATCTTGGATAAACAGCTTGGTAGTATTTTGAGACCTGAAAGTAAAAACCAAATAAATAAACTAATTTCTTCTACGGAAGTTTTTTAAGGTTTCATGACAAACAGGCCGAAGGACAGACCCAGCCCTCCCACAGGGGATGAAAACATTCCCCCCCCGCCTCCAGTGCTGTAACTCTGCTCCCAGCCATGGGCAGCTCTCCTAGCCAGAGGTGAAACACTCTCCTCCGCAGCAGTTAGGAAAAAAACCCCAGCATCCTGTTATCCTCCTCTTTCCACCTAACCTCCTTTGGAAAAACAAATACCCAAAGGCCCAGCAGCCAGTGAAAACAGCCAACATCTGCCGGCGTGCTGGAAGGTATGCACAGGCACCCAGCCGGGAGAAGGCGGAAAGGAAAGGGCTCCGGCGCAGGAGGCTGGGGCGCGGGGCGAGCGCGGGGTACACGAATGCTGGGAATGACTTCTTCAGCTGCCAAAAACCTGCCTGTTCTGGAAAGGACCAAGGATGGTTTGCAAAAGAAGTGTTTTTAAAAAAAAAACACAACTCACTGTTCCCTTTTCAAACCCATTTCCAGGCTGAGAAGCAAAAGCAAAAAGCCCAGCGACACCAAAGTTAATGCTGAAACACCTCATAAGGGCAAAGATTTCATCCAAGAGATGTGTACGCCCCATAACTGCTGCCTCTACTTCGCAGAAAACACACGGATGCTTGTAAAATGGGGAGACCCAAAATCTTTCCGCATTCCCCCTTCTATCGCTGTTTTGCTCCTGCTGCTGCCTGGGCTGGAGCAGCAGCTCTTGTAATTAAGTGGTTTGCACTGAAACCTCTCCCCTTGGCTGACAGGTAAGGAATACATTGTATTTTGCTGCCTTAATTCTAAGTGCTAGTAGAAAGATGATATTAAGAAAAACGACAAGAGAGATGCAACAGGCTGGCATTCAGCTCTGCTGACCATGCCTACGGCAGACGAATCTATACATGCAATCTCTTTTGTCCTGTCGGGATGTCATTTCATCAGTTTTACTGTATAACCAGATGAGAAAAAGGACCGATTTTTTCCATTTCTCCTGCATTCATGCTCCAAAACCCCCACGCAGCCACCCCTGCACCTGCCTCAGTGCTCTCCATTGCTGAATTAGGAAATATTACGCCCGGTCACCACTGAAAACCATACACCGCGTATAAAACCCAAGCCTGGATTTGAAAGGTGTGTGGCATATGCAGAGCAGCTGCAACAGATTAGAGGCACCTCTCATTCCCTTTCTGCCTCTGCAAGGGTTTATCCCTCCTCCACAAAATCCCCGTGCACCCAATGGTGCTCGCGCCACGCCAC